>NW_025721111.1:900000-996668 GCF_922984935.1 Meles meles | reverse complement strand
CCATATGCTGTCTTCAAGAGACCCATTTTGAACCTAAGGATACACCCAGACTGAAAGTGAAGGGATAGAGAAGCAAGTTTCATGCCAGTGGGCCAAAAGAAGGATGGGGTAGTGATTTTCATATCAGATAAATTAGATTTTAAGCTAAAGACTAGTCAGAGATACAGAAGGACACTCCATCATTCTTAAAGGGACTATTCACCCAGACGATCTAACAATTGTAAATATCTATGCAACCAATATGGGAGGAACAAATTAGATAAGAAAACTATTAATCAAAAAAAAGAGTCACATTGATATGAATATATTTATAGTAGGAGATCTTAATATGCCTCTCTCAGTAATAGACAGATCATTGAAGCAGAAAATTAATAAAGAAATAAGAGCATTGAATGAAACATTGGACCATGGACCTCATAGACATATACAGAACATTCCACCCTAAATCAACAGAACACTCATTCTTCTCAAGTGCACATGGAACCTTCTCCAGAATAGAGCACATACTGGGTCACAAAGCAGGACTCAACCGATACCAAAAGACTGACATTATTCCCTGCATATTCTCAGATCATAATGCTTTGAAACTGGAGCTCAATCACAAGGAAAAGTTCAGAAGGAACTCAAACACCTGGAAGCTAAAGACCACCTTGCTTAACAATGCTTGAATCAACCAGGAGATCAAAGAACTTAAAAATTCAAGGAAACTAACGAGAATGAAGACACTTCGGTCCAAAACCTATGAGATACAGCAAACGCGGTTCTAAGGTGGAAATTCATAGCCATCCAAGCCTCCCTCAAAAAAATTGAAAAATCCAGAATACACCAGCTCTCTCTACACCTTAAAGAACTGGAGAATCAACAACAAATCAAACCAACTCCACACGCAAGAAGGGAAATGATCAAGATTAGAGCAGAGATCAATGAGGTAGACACCAGAGACACAGTAGAATGTATCAATGAAACTAGAAGCTGGTTTTTGGAAAGAATCAATAAGATTGATAAACCATAGGCCACACTATTCCAAAAGAAAAGAGAGAAAGTCCAAATTAATAAAATTATGAATGAAAAGGGAGAGATCACAACTAACACCAAGGAAATAGAAACAATCATCAGAAATTATTACCAACAGTATATGCCAATAAGCTAAGCAACCTAGATGAAATGGATCCATTCCTGGAAAACTAAAAACACAAAATTGAACCAGGAAGAAATTGACAACCTTAATAGACCAATATCTAGTAATGAGATTGAAGCAATGATCAAAAACCTCCCAAACAACAAGAGCCCAGGACCTGATGGATTCCCTGGGGAATTCTACCAAACTTTCAAAGAAGAAATAACACCAATTCCCCTTAAGGAGTTTCAAATAATTCAAGCAGAAGAAAAACATCCAGACTCTTTTTATGAAGCCAGCATTACCCTGATCCCCAAACCAGGCAAAGACCCTACCATAATGGAGAATTTCAGTCCAATATTACTGATGAATATGGATGCTAAGATTCTCAACAAGATCCTAGCAAACAGGATCCAGCAACACATTAAAAAGATTATCCACCATGACCAGGTGGGATTAATCCCAGGGTTACAAGGATGGTTCAACATTCGCAAATCAATAAAAATGATAGAACAAATCAATAAGAGAAGAGAGAAGAACCACATGGTCCTCTCAATTGATGCAGAAAAAGCATTTGACAAAATCCAGCATCCGTTCCTGTTGAAAACACTTCAAAGTATAGGGATAGAGGGAATATTCCTGAACTTCATATAATCTATCTATGAGAGACCCACAGCAAATATCATCCTCTATGGCAAAAAGCTTGCAGCCTTCCCGTTGAGATCAGGAACATGACAAGGATGTCGACTCTCACCACTCTTGTTCAACATAGTATCTGAAGTTCTAGCAATGGCAATCAGACAACAAAGAGAAATAAAAGGTATCCAAATTGTCAAGGAAGAAGTCAAACTCTCTCTCTTCACAGATGACATGATTCTTGATATGGAAAACCCCAAAGACTCCACCCCCAAACTACTAGAACTCATACAGCAATTCAGTAACGTGGCAGGATACAAAGTCAATGGACAGAAATCAGTGGCTTTCTTATACACTAACCACGAAAATACAGAAAGGGAAATTAGAGAATCGATTCCATTTACTATAGCACCAAGAACCATAAGATACCTGGGAATAAACCTAACCAAAGAGGTAAAGGATCTGTACTCGAGGAACTACAGAACACTCATGAAAGAAATTGAAGAAGACACAAAAAGATGGAAGACTGTTCCATGCTCTTGGATTGGAAGAATAAACATTGTTAAAATGTCTATACTGCCTAGAGCAATCTATACTTTTACTGCCATTCCGATCAAAATTCCACTGGTATTTTTCAAAGAGCTGGAGCAAATAATCCTAAAATTTGTATGGAATCAGAAGAGACCCCGAATTGCGAAAGAAATGTTGAAAAGAAAAACAAAACTGGTTGCATCACGTTACCTGATTTCAAGCTTTACTACATAGCTGTGATGACCAAGACAGCATGGTACTGGATAAAAACAGACACTTTGAACAGTGAAACAGAGTGGATAGCCCAGATATGGACCCTCAACTCTATGGTCAAATAATCTTCGACAAAACTGGGGAAAATATATAATGTAAAAGAGACAGTCTCTTCAATAAATGGTGCTGGGAAAACTGGACAGCGATATGTAGAATGAAACTCGACCATTCTCTTACACTGTACACAATGTTTAACTCAAAATGGATAAGAGACCTCAATGTGAGACAGGAATCCATCAGAATCCTAGAGGAGAACATAGGCAGAAACGTCTTTGATATCAGCCACAGCAACTTCTTTCAAGATATGTCTCCAAAGGCAAAGGAAACAAAAACAAAAGTGAACTTTTGGGACTTCATCAAGATCAAAAGCTTCGCACAGCAAAGGAAACAGTCAACAAAACAAAGAGACAGCCCATGGAATGGGCTAAGATATTTACAAATGAGAGTACAGACAAAAGGTTGATATCCAAGTTTTATAAAGAACTCCTCAAACTCAACACACACAAAACAGATAATCATATCAAAAATTGGCAGAAGTTATGAACAGACACTTCTCCAATGAAGACATACAAATGGCTATCAGACACATGAAAAAATGTTCATCATCACTAGCCATCAGGGAGTTTCAAATTAAAACCACATTGAGATACCACCTGACACCACTTAGAATGGCCAAAATAGCAATACAGGAAACAACATGGGTTGGAGAGGTTGTGGAGAAATGGGATCCCTCTTTTACTGTTGGTTGGAATGCAATTTTGTGCAGCCACTTTGGAGAACAGTGTGGATATTCCTCAAGAAATTACAAATAGAGCGTCCCTATGACCCTGCAATTGCTCTGCTGGGTATTTACTCCAAAGATACAGGTGTAGTGAAAAGAAGAGCCATCAGTACCCCAAAGTTTATTGCAGCCATGACCACGGTCAAGGTCGTGGAAAGAACCAAGATGTCCTTCAATGGACGAATGTATAAGGAAGATGTGGTATATATGCACGATGGAGTATTATGCCTCTATCAGAAAGGATGAATACCAAACTTTTGTAGCAACATGGACGGGACTGGAAGACATTATGCTGAGTGAAATATGTCAAGCAGAGAGAGTCAAGTATCATATGGTTCACTTATTTGTGGAGCATAACATAAAACATGGAGGACATGGGAGATGGACAGGAGAAAAGAGTTGAGAGAAATTGGAAGGGGAGATGAACCGTGAGAGACTATGGACTCTGAAAAACAACCTGAGGGCTTTAAAGGGGCGGGGGGTGGAAGGTTGGGGAAGAGGGTGGTGGGTAATAGATAGGGCACATATTGCATGGAGCACTGGGTGTGGTGCAAAAACAATGAATACTGTTACGCTGAAAATAAGCAAATTAAAATAAAAAAGAAAAATGCATGCAAACTGCTTGCCACAAGTAAATCTTAAGTGTATCAAAAAACAAATAAAAAGAGCGAGCTTCAGAAAAGAAAACAAAACAAAAAAAAAATTAACAAGAAACAACAAAGGTTGGAGAAGATGTGGAGAAAGCGGAACCCTCCTGAACTATTGGTTAGAATGCAAGCTGGTACAACTACCCTGTAAAACTGTATGGAGGTTCCTCAAGATGTTAACAACAGAGGTAAGCTGCAACTCAGCAATTGCACTACTTGGTATTTGCTCCAAAGATACAGATGTAGTGAAAAGAAGGGCCATATGCACTCCAATGTTCATAGCAGCAATATCCACAATAGCCAAACAGTGGAAGGAGCTGAGATGCCCTCCAACAGATGAATGGATAAAGAAGATATACACAGTGGAATATTACTCAGCCATCATGAAGGATGGATACTCCACTTTTACTCAACATGGATGGGGATTGAGGGAATTATGCTAAGTGAAATGAGTCAAGCCGAGAGTCATTTATCATATGGTTTCATTCATATGTGGAACATAAAGGATAGTGTGGAGGATTACGGGGGCAGGGGAGGAAAATTGAATGGGAAAAAAGCAGAGAGGGAGACATACCAAACCAAAGTCTGGAATTTGGAATGCACATTTTCTACACTGAGTAGCCTGAAATATTCCTAAAGAGTGACATTAGGAGGCACCTGGGTGGCTCAGTGGGTTAAGCCTCTGCCTTTGGCTCAGGTCATGATATCAGGGTCCTGGGATCAAGGCCCTCATCTGGCTCTCTGCTTAGCAGGGAGCCTGCTTCCCCATCTCTCTCTCTCTCTCTCTGCCTGACTCTCTGCCTACTTGTGATCTCTCTATCTGTCAAATAAATTAATAAAATCTTTTAAAAAATGTGACATTAGCAAGATTTATGATTAGGAAACCCTATTCCCTCAGGAAACATCAATTCAATAACAATATTTTGTTCAAATTATTTTCATTAAAAGCTCAGGATACAGTTAAGGAATTGTAGTACCTCGAATGAGCACAAAATTGAGAAAAGTGCATGGAACCAGGTACTAAGGGCAATTTTATGTTACCTGCATTAACCCCATCCTTAAGTCAGCACAGATGAAGTCTGAAAATGATACTATCAGCCCATGATTTCTCCTTTTCAGAAAGGAAGAAAAACTGGGCCAACCATCTAGCATCCCTATAATTTTGAATGTATTGAATAGTGGAGAATTTTCTGTTTCATCCCACATAAAGTACTGATGAGTCAGCATATTTTACACTACTAAGATATTAAAGAATAACGGAGATGGGACCAAAAAAAAAATTCAAGCAGCCCAGAAAAGCCCCTTGAGATTCAGAGAAGTTACATAGCCTGAAGCTTATCCCCAGGGATGAAGGAAAAAGAGTTATCTGGGCCTCTTAAATCCCATCCTTCCTCTTTGTGCCCCAAGAAACCAGATTTTATCTTATGTCACCAGGATAACTGTTTGACCAGGCATAATTTTGTGGGTGCAGCTAAGAACAAAGGAAAAGTAGAGAAGTTTTCTGTTTAAGGGTTGCCAGAATCTCTTAGTCTGATTGTTGAAGTTCTTTTGGATTTAGAATCACTTAGTAAAGACTGTAAGAGATAACTATTTCTTTAAATGTATAGGCCTCAAATGCTGAAAGAAACATGAGGAATCAGGGAAAAAAAAAAAAAAACCCAAGACAATAAATTAAAAAAAAAAACAGTATTTAAGCTAAAAGAATGGGAGATCAGTAAAATGCTTAGTAATAAATTCAAAAATGGTTGTCTTGAAGAAGCGTCAGTGAATTATAAAGGATACAGATAATTAAATAAATCAGAAAAAAATGCCTGACCAAAATGGGATAATCAACAAAGAGAGGGAAACTGTAAAAAATAACTAAACAAATTTGGAAGCTAAACAACAAACAAAACAGAAATAACAAAGCTGAAACAAAACAAAACAGAACTAACAACAACAACAACAAAAACCTTTCAACAGCACACTTGAAAACAGAAGAAGGAGTATGTGAACTAAAAAAAACAGGTCATTTGAAATTATCCGGTCAGAAGTACAAAAGGAAAAACAGAATGAAAAAGAGTGAAGAAGGCATTATAGGAGGAGGAATAGGTGGAGAAGAATAGGAGGAAGAGGTAGGAGAAGAAAGAGGGAGACACAAAACTTTCTTAAATAATTACATGATGGGGAACCTGGGTGGCTCAATGGTTAAATGTCTGCCTTTGGCTCAGTCATGATAACCAGGTTCTGGGATTAAGCCCCTTATCTGGCTACTGGCTCAGCAGGGATTCTGTTTCTCCCTCTGTCTCTCCCTCCTGGTTGTGCTTCCTCTCTCTCTCTATTTCTAAAATGAATAAATAAAATCTTTAAAAATAATTTTAAAAATTAAAATAAATAATTTAACATATTTCATATGTCTAAAATATGGGAAGGAAATTCATGAAAACCATAGGATCCCAAATATGATACACTCAAAAAGGACTACACTAAAACATGTATCAAAATCATGAAAACCATAGGATCCCAAATATGATACACTCAAAAAGGACTACACTAAAACATGTATCAAAATCAAATTGTCAAAATTCATAGAGATAATTTTGAAAGGAGAATTAGGAAAGCAATTTATCACATACATGGGAATCTCTATATCACTATTGGTGGGTTTCTCATCAAACCCTGGCTGGAAGTGAAAGGGATGCTATTACTAAAAGTGCTGAAAGAAAAACAAACAAACACTGCAGAAAGAAAAACAAACACCTAGCAACCAAGAATATAGTGCTTGGCAAAATTATCCTTAAGAAAGTGAAGAAGAGGAGCACCTGGGTGGTTCAGTCTATTGTGTATCCAACTCTTGATTTTGTGTCAGGTTGTGATCTCAGGGTTCTCTCAGGCTCCACATCCAGCAGGAATCCTGCTTGAGCTTCTCCCTCCCCCTTTCCCTCTGTCACTCTCCCTTGCTCCTGCTCTCTCTCTCACTTTCAATCTTGAATAAATAAATATTTTTTTTAAAAAATGAAGTGAGGAAGAGACAAAGACTTTCCCAGAAAAACAAAACTTAAGGAAGTTCATTGTATGTAGACCTGGTTCATTATAATAAAGGCTAATAGACATTCTGTTTTTTTTTTCCTCACTTAAATGATTTTTTATAGATTAGTATTCTATTTATTTGTATTTAGTATTTAAATGCTGTTTACTTTTTTAATTGAAATAAAATTGACATACAATATTATTTTAGCTGAAGATATACCATATTAATTTGACAATTATATAAATTACAAAATCTTCAACACGGTAAGTGTGCCTGTAGTCTGTAACCTTACAAAGTTATTATAATGTTACTAACTATACTCCAGTTGCTGGACTCTTAATTCCTATGACATATTTAATTCCTAGCTGAAATTGGGTGCCTTTGAATCACATTAACATACTTGACTTATCTCCCCATCCTCCATCACTTGATAACCTTCAATTTGTTTTCTGTATCAATGAGTTTATTTTGCTTGTTTTATTTTTTTTATTTTTTTAAAGATTTTATTTATTTATTTGACAGAGAGAGAGATCACAAGTGGGCAGAGAGGCAGGCAGAGAGAGAAGGGGAAGCGGGCTCCCCACTGAGCAGAGAGCCCCATGCGGGGCTTGACGCCAGGACCCTGAGATCATGACCTGAGCTGAAGGCAGAGGCTTAACCTATTGAGCCACCCAGGCGCCCCCTTTTTTTTAAGATTTTATTTATTTATTGCTTGTTTTATTTATTTGTTCATTTGTTTTGTTTTCTAGATTCCACAAAGAAGTAAAATTATATGGTATTTTTCTTTGTTTGGTTTAGGGTAATACCCTGTAGGTCCATCTAAATTGTCACAAATAACAAGATTGTGGTTTTTGTTGTTGTTATTGTTGTTTGTTTTTGTTTAGAGCTGAGTAATGTTTCACCGTGTATATGTGACATATCCTTATTATTTCTCAAAATTTAAATTAAATTAAATTAAATTAAATTCCAATTAGTTAACCAACAGTGCAATATTAATTCCAGGTGTAGAATTTAATGATTAATCACTTACATATATCTCCTAGTGCTCATCACAATAAAGGTCCACCTTAGTACCCATCAATTATTAAACCCATCACATCCCATCCACCTCTGCTAGAGTAACCATCAGTTTTTTCTCTATAGTTAAGAGTTATTTCTTGGCTTACTCTCTTCACCCCATATTTGTTTGTTTTATTTCTTAAATTCCACCTATGAATGAAATTAATGATATTTGTATTTTCCTCAACTGACTTATTTCACTTAGCATAATTGTCTCTAGCTCCATCCACATCTTGTAAGTGGCAAAATTTCATTATTTTTAATGGAGGAGTAGTAGTCCATTGTGTGTGTGTATGTGCATGTGTGTGTGTGTGTGTGTGTGACCTTTTCTTTATTCATTCATCAGTTGATGGACATTTTGTTTTTTTCCATAATTTGCCTGTTGTTGATAATGCTGCTATAAACATCAGGGTGAATGTTTCCCTTGAATCACTATTTTTTTTAATCCTTTGGGTAAATACCTGGTAGTGTAATTGCTGAATCATAGAGCAGTAATATATTTTAGTGTTTTGGGGGACCTCCATACTGTTGTCCAGAGTAGTTGCATCAGTCTGGATTCCCACCAACATTAGAAAAATGTTCCCCTTACTCCTCGTCCTTGCCAAACCCATTGGTTACCTGTGTTGTTAATATTAGCCATTCTGACAGGGATGAGGTGAGATCTAATGGCAGTTTTGACCTGTTTTCTCCCTGATGTTGACTGATGTTGAGCATCTTTTCCTGTGTCTGTTGGCCATCTCCATGATTTCTTTGGAAAAATATTTTTCATGTCTTCGGCCTATTTTAGCTTAATTATTTAGTTTTTGGGTATGAGTTATTCTTAACATTTCTTTTTATTAATATTAAGTGCCACATTGTTTGATTTGCAAGTGTGAACCACCCTAGGATCCAGAGAATACTTCCCACTTGATTGCAGTGAATGATTCTTTTAATGTACTATTGGCTTTGATTTGATAACATTTTATTTTTAAAACTTTTTGCATTCATTTTCTTTTTTTTTAAAGATTTTATTTATTTATTTGTCAGAGAGAGAGAACACAAGCAGGCAGAGCGGCAGGCAGAGGCAGAGAGAGGAGCAGGCTCCCCGCTGAGCAAGGAGTCCAATGCGGGACTGGATCCCAGGACACTGGGATCATGACCTGAGCCAAAGGGAGAAGCCAAACCAACTGAGCCACCCAGGCGTCTCAAAATTTTTGCATTCATTTTCACCAGGTATATTGGCCTACAGTTTCCTTTTTGTTAATGTAGTCCTTTTCTGGATATTGTTAATAAGGATAATGTTATAAACAATAAGAATAATGTTAGCCTCAAATTATATTGTAAGTTTTCCTTCCTTTTCTATTTTTTGGAATAGTTTTAGAAGAAGAGATGTTAACTCTTCTTTAAATGTTTGGCACAATTTACTTGCAAAGTCATGTGGTCCTGGACGTTGCTGGGACTTTTTTGGTTACTGAATTAATTACAATGGTTATTGGTGTGTTCTAGTTTTCTGTTTCTTCTTATTACAGTTTTGATATAATTTATGTTTCTAGAACTTTATCCATTTCTTGGAGGTGGACCATATTCTTGGAATATAATTTTTCATAAAATGATCTTATAATTATATTTCTGTGGTGTTTTTTACTATATCTCCTCTCTTGCTTGTTACATTATCTATTTTTGGCCTTTCTCTTTTCTTTTTAATAAGTCTGGATAGCGATTTATAAACTTTATTAACATTTCAAAGAACCAGCTTCTGGTTTCATTGATTTGTGGTTGTTATTGTTGTTTTGGGTTTTTTTTGTTTGTTTTTGTTTTTGTTTTGTTTTGTTTTCCACTGCATTTTATTTTATTAATTTCTTTTCAGCATAACCGAATTCATTGTTTATTCACCACACCCAGTGCTCCATGCTACACGTGCCGCCATAATACCCACCACCTGGCTCCCCCAACCTCCCACCCCCAGCCCTTTCAAAACCCTCAGATTGTTTTTCAGAGTCTATAGTCTCTCATGGTTCATCTCCCCTTCCAATTTCCCACAACTCCCTTCTCCTCTCCATCTCCCCATGTCCTCCATGTTCTTTGTTATGCTCCACAAATAAGTGAAACCATATGATACATGACTCTCTCTGCTTGACTTATTTCACTCAGCATAATCTCTTCCAGTCCCGTCCATGTTGCTACAAAGGTTGGGAATTCATCCTTTCTGATGGAGGCATAATACTCCATAGTGTATATGGACTATATCTTCCTTATCCATTAGTCTGTTGAAGTGCATCTTGGTATTATCCACAGTTTGGTGACCATGGCCATTGCTGCTATAAACATTGGGGTACAGATGCCCCTTCTTTTCACTACATCTGTATCTTTGGGGTAAATACCCAGCAGTGCAATTGCAGGGTCATAGGGAAGCTCTATTTTTAATTTCTTGAGGAATCTCCACACTGTTCTCTAAAGTGGCTGCACCAACTTGCATTCCCACCAACAGTGTAAGAGGGTTCCCCTTTCTCCACATCCTCTCCAACACATGTTGTTTCCTGTCTTGCTAATTTTGGCCATTCTAACTGGTGTAAGTTGGTATCTCAGTGTGGTTTTAATTTGAATATCTCTGATGGCTAGTGATAATGAACATTTTTTTTCATGTGTCTGATAGCCATTTGTATGTCTTCATTGGAGAACTGTCTGTTCATGTCTTCCGTCCATTTTTTTTTTGACATGATTATCTGATTTGTGTGTGTTGAGTGTGAGAAGTTCTTTATAGATCCTGGATATCAATCCTTTGTCTGTATTGTCATTTGCAAATATCTTCTCCCATTCCATGGGTTGTCTATTCTTGGAAAACTATAAACTTCCAAAATTGAACAAGGAAGCAACTGACAACATGAATAGACAAATGTCTAGTAACAATATTAAAACAGTGATCAAAAGCCTCCCAAAACACAAGAGCCAGGACTTGACGGATTCCCTGGGGAATTCTACCAAACATTCAAAGAAGAAATAACACCTATTCTCCTGAAGTTGTTTCAAAAATTGAAACAGATGGAAAACTTCCAGACTCTTTTTATGAAGCCAGCATTACCCTGATCCCCAAACCAGGCAAAGAGCACAACCAAAAAAGAGACTTTCAGACAAATATCATTGATGTATATGGATGCTAAGATTCTCAACAAGAACCTAGCAAATAGGATGCAACAGCACATTAAAAAGATTATCCACCATGACCAGGTGGGGTTCATCCCTGGGTTACAAGAATAGTTCAATGTTCACAGATCAATCAATGTGATAGAACAAATCAATAAAAGAAGTGAGATGAACCACAAGGTCCCCTCAATGAATACAGAAAAAGCATTTGACAAAATCCAGTATCTGTTCCTGATTAAAATGCTTCAAAGTATAGGGATGGGGAAACATTCCTGAACTTCATAAATTCTATCTATGAAAGACCCACAGCGAATATCATCCTCAATGGGAAAAAGCTCACAGCCTTCCCATTGAAATCAGGCACACGACAAGGATGCCAACTCTCACCACTCTTGTTCAACATAGTATTAGAAGTCCAAGCAATAGCAATCAGACAACAAAGAGAAATAAAAGGTATCCACATTGGCAATGAAGACTCTTCACTGATGACATGATACTTTATACGGAAAACCCAAAAAACTCCACCCCCAAACCACTAGAACTCATACAGCAATTCAGTAACGAGACAGGATACAAAGTTAAAGTACAGAAATCAGTGGATTTCTTATACACTAACAATGAAAATACAGAAAGGGAAATTAGAGAATTGATTCCATTTACTATAGCATCAATAACCGTAAGATACCTGTTAATAAACTTAACCAAAGAGGTAAAGGATCTGTACTCAAGGAACTATAGAACACTCATGATGGGTGCCTGGGTGGTTCAGTGGCTTAAAGCCTCTGCCTTTGGCTCAGGTCATGATCCCAGGTTCCTTAGATCAAGCCCCGCATCGGGCTCTCTGCTCAGCAGGGAGCCTGCTTCCCTTCCTCTCTCTCTGCCTGCCTCTCTGCCTACTTGTGATCTCTGTCTATCAAATAAATAAAATAAAAAAATCTTTAAAAAATAGGTAAGGCCTGAAGTCTCTTTAAAAAAAAAAGAACACTCATGAAAGAAAATGAAGACACAAAAAGATGGAAGACCATTCTATGCTCTTGGATCGGTAGAATAAACATTGTTAAAATGTCTATACTGCCTAGAGCAATCTATACTTTTAATGCCATTCTGATCAAAATTCCACGAGTATTTTTCAAAGAGCTGGGGCAAATAATCCTAAAATTTGTATGGAATCAGAAGAGACCCCGAATTGCTAAGGAAATGTTGAAAAACAAAAACAAAACTGGTGGCATCATGTTATCTGATTTCAAGTTTTACTACAAAGCTGTGATCACCAAGACAGTGTGGTACTGGCATAAAAACAGACACATAGACCAGTGTAACAGAGTAGAGAGCCCAGATATGGACCCTCAACTCTATGGTCAAATAATCTTTGACAAAACAGGAGAAAATATACAGTGGAAAAAAGACAGTCCTTTAATAAATGGTGCTGGGAAAACTGGACAGCTATAGGTAGAAGAATGAAACTCAACTATTCTCTTACACCGTACACAAAGATAAACTCGAAATGGATAAAAGACCTCAACGTGAGACAGGAATCCATCAGAATCCTAGAGGAGAACATAGACAGTGACCTCTTCAATATCAGCCACAGCAACTTCTTTCAAGATATGTCTCCAAAGAGGGGGAGAGTCAAGATGGCGGAGAAGTAGCAGCCTGAGACTACATCAGGTAGCAGGAGATCAGCTCGATAGCTTATCTAAACATTGCAAACACCTACAAATCCAACAGGAGAGCAAAGAGAAGAAGAACAGCAACTCTAGAAACAGAAAATCAACCACTTTCTGAAAGGTAGGACTGGCGGAGAAGTGAATCTAAAACAACGGGAAGATAGACCGCGGGGGGAGGGGCCGGCTCCCGGCAAGCGGCGGAGCAATGGAGCACAAAATCAGGACTTTTAAAAGTCTGTTCCACTGAGGGACATTGCTCCAGAGGCTAAACCAGGGTGAAGCCCACGCAGGGTCAGCGTGGCCCCAGGCCCCGCAGGGTCACAAAAGGATCGGGGGTGTCAGAGTGTCGGAGAGCTTGCAGGTATTAGAACGGAGAAGCCGGCTGCAGAGACAGAGCCGAGGACTGAACTCTCAGCTCGGGGTTACCTTGAACTTGTCGCGGGCTGGGTGAGCTCGGAGCGCGGCTAGAGGCTGGGGATACGGGAGTGATTGGGTGCTGTCCTCTGGGGGCGCACTGAGGAGTGGGGCCCCAGGCTCTCGGCTCCTCCGGGCCAGAGACTGGGAGGCCGCCATTTTCATTCCCGTCCTCCAGAACTCTATGGAAAGCGTTCAGAGAACAGAAGCTCCCAAAAGCGAACCCGAGCGGATTACTTAGTCCGGCCGCCGGTAAGGGCGGTGAAATCCCGCCTCGGGCAAAGACACTTGAGAGTCACTACAACAGGCCCCTTCCCCAGAAGATCAACAAAATATCCAGCCAGGACGAAGTTCATCTATCAAGGAGAAAGCAGGTTCAATTCCTAAGACAGCAGAGCAATTCCAGAGGAGGAGAAAGCAAAGCACGGAACTCATGGCTTTCTCCCCATGATTCTTTAGTCTTGCGGCTACTTCAATTTTTTTTTCTTTTTTCAATTTTTTTTCCTTTTTTCTTTTTTCTTCTTCTGCTAAATTTTTTAAAACTTTTACCCTTTTCTTTTTTAACGTTTTTTGACTAGTTCCTCCAAATATATATATTTTTTCTTTCTTTTTTATATTTTCTTATTTGTTTTATTTTTTAAATTTTTTTCTTTTTTTTTTCTTTTTTTTTCAGAACCTGTTTTTATCCCCTTTCTCCCCCCCCACAATTTGGGGTCTCTTCTCATTTGGTTACAGCGCATTTTTCTGGGGTCTTTGCCACCCTTTTAGTAGTTTATTTGCTCCTTCATATCCTCTTATCTGGACAAAATGACAAGGCGGAAAAAATCACCACAAACAAAAGAACAAGAGACAATACCGAAGGCTAGGGACCTAATCAACACAGACATTGGTAATATGTCAGATCAAGAGTTCAGAATGACGATTCTGAACATTCTAGCTGGGCTCGAAAAAGGCATGGAAGATATTAGAGAAACCCTCTCTGGAGATATTAAAGCCCTTTCTGGAGAAATTAAAGAACTAAAATCTAACCAAGTTGAAATCAAAAAAGCTATTAATGAGGTGCAATCAAAAATGGAGGCTCTCACTGCTAGGATCAATGAGGCAGAAGAAAGAATTAGTGATATAGAAGACCAAATGACAGAGAATAAGGAAGCCAAGCAAAAGAGGGACAAACAGCTACTGGACCATGAGGGGAGAATTCGAGAGATAAGTGACACCATAAGATGAAACAACATTAGAATAATTGGGATTCCAGAAGAAGAAGAAACAGAGAGGGGAGCAGAAAGTCTATTGGAGAGAATCATTGGAGAGAATTTCCCTAATATGGCAAAGGGAACAAGCATTAAAATCCAGGAGATGCAGAGAACCCCCCTCAAAGTCAACAAGAATAGGTCCACACCCCATCACCTAATAGTAAAATTTACAAGTCTTAGTGACAAAGAGAAAATCCTGAAAGCAGCCCGAGAAAAAAAGTCTGTAACATACAATGGTAAAAATATTAGATTGGTGGCCGACTTATCCACAGAGACCTGGCAGGCCAGAAAGAGCTGGCATGATATATTCAGAGCACTCAACGAGAAAAACATGCAGCCAAGAATACTCTATCCAGCTAGACTATCATTGAAAATAGAAGGAGAGATAAAAAGCTTCCAGGACAAACAAAAACTGAAAGAATTTGCAAACACCAAACCAGCTCTACAGGAAATATGGAAAGGGGTCCTCTAAGCAAAGAGAGAGCCTAAAAGTAGTGGATCAGAAAGGTACAGAGACAATGTACAGTAACAGTCACCTTACAAGCTAATAATGGCACTAAATTCATATCTCTCAATAGTTACCCTGAATGTTAATGGGCTAAATGCCCCAATCAAAAGACACAGGGTATCAGAATGGATAAAAAAACAAAACCCATCAGTATGTTGCCTACAAGAAACTCATTTTAGACGCGAAGACACCTCCAGATTTAAAGTGAGGGGGGTGGAAAACAATTTACCATGCTAATGGGCATCAGAAGAAAGCTGGGGTGGCAATCTTTATATCAGATCAATTAGATTTTAAGCCAAAGACTATAATAAGAGATGAGGAAGGACACTATATCCTACTCAAAGGGTCTGTCCAACAAGAAGATCTAACAATTTTAAATATCTATGCCCCTAACGTGGGAGCAGCCAACTATATCAACCAATTAATAACAAAATCAAAGAAACACATCAATAATAATACAATAATAGTAGGGGACTTGAACACTCCCCTCACTGAAATGGACAGATCATCCAAGCAAAAGATCAACAAGGAAATAAAGGCCTTAAATGACACACTGGACAAGATGGACATCACAGATATATTCAGAACATTTCATCCCAAAGCAACAGAATACACATTCTTCTCTAGTGCACATGGAACCTTCTCCAGAATAGATCACATCCTGGGTCACAAATCAAGTCTCAACTGGTATCAAAAGATTAGGATCCTTCCCTGCATATTTTCAGACCACAATGCTCTGAAGCTAGAACTCAATCACAAGAGGAAAGCTGGAAAGAACCCAAATACATGGAGACTAAACAGCATCCTTCTAAAGAATGAATGGGTCAACCAGGAAATTAAAAAGAATTGAAAAAATTCATGGAAACAAATGATAATGAAAACACAACAGTTCAAAATCTGTGGGACACAGCAAAGGCAGTCCTGAGAGGAAAATATATAGTGGTACAAGCCTTTCTCAAGAAACAAGAAAGGTCTCAAGTACACAACCTAACACTACACGTAAAGGAGCTGGAGAAAGAACAAGAAAGAAACCCTAAACCCAGCAGGAGAAGAGAAATCATAAAGATCAGAGCAGAAATCAATGAAATAGAAACCAAAAAAAAAAACAAAAAAAAAAAACAAAACAAAAAAAAAAAAAAACAATAGAAAAAATCAATGAAACTAGGAGCTGGTTCTTTGAAAGAATCAATAAGATTGATAAACCCCTGGCCAGACTCATCAAAAAGAAAAGAGAAAGGACCCAAATAAATAAAATCATGAATGAAAGAGGAGAGATCACAACTAACACCAAAGAAATACAGACAATTATAAGAACATACTATGAGCAACTCTACGCCAACAAATTGGACAATCTGGAAGAAATGGATGCATTCCTAGAGACATAGAAACTACCACAACTGAACCAGGAAGAAATAGAAAACCTGAACAGGCCCATAACCAGTAAGGAGATTGAAACAGTCATCAAAAATCTCCAAACAAACAAAAGCCCAGGGCCAGAAGGCTTCCCAGGGGAATTCTACCAAACATTTAAAGAAGAACTCATTCCTATTCTCCTGAAACTGTTCCAAAAAATAGAAATGGAAGGAAAACTTCCAAACTCATTTCATGAGGCCAGCATAACCTTGATCCCAAAACCAGACAAGGATCCCACCAAAAAAGAGAACTACAGACCAATATCCTTGATGAACACAGACGCAAAAATTCTCGCCAAAATACTAGCCACTAGGATTCAACAGTACATTAAAAGGATTATTCACCACGATCAAGTGGGATTCATTCCAGGGCTGCAGGGTTGGTTCAACATCCGCAAATCAATCAATGTGATAGAACACATTAATAAAAGAAAGAACAAGAACCATATGATACTCTCAATAGATGCTGAAAAAGCATTTGACAAAGTACAGCATCCCTTCCTGATCAAAACTCTTCAAAGTGTAGGGATAGAGGGCACATACCTCAATATTATCAAAGCCATCTATGAAAAACCCACCGCAAATATCATTCTCAATGGAGAAAAACTGAAAGCTTTTCCGTTAAGGTCAGGAACACGGCAGGGATGTCCATTATCACCACTGCTATTCAACATAGTACTAGAAGTCCTAGCCTCAGCAATCAGACAACAAAAAGAAATTAAAGGCATCCAAATTGGCAAAGAAGAAGTCAAACTATCACTCTTCGCAGATGATATGATACTATATGTGGAAAACCCAAAAGACTCCACTCCAAAACTGCTAGAACTTGTACAGGAATTCAGTAAAGTGTCAGGATATAAAATCAATGCACAGAAATCAGTTGCATTTCTGTACACCAACAACAAGACTGAAGAAAGAGAAATTAAGGAGTAAATCCCATTTACAATTGTACCCAAAACTATAAGATACCTAGGAATAAACCTAACCAAAGAGACTAAGAATCTATACACAGAAAATTATAAAGTACTCATGAAAGAAATTGAGGAAGACACAAAAAAATGGAAAAATGTTCCATGCTCCTGGATTGGAAGAATAAATATTGTGAAAATGTCTATGCTACCTAAAGCAATCTACACATTTAATGCAATCCCTATCAAAATACCATCCATTTTTTTCAAAGAAATGGAACAAATAATCCTCAAATTTATATGGAACCAGAAAAGACCTCGAATAGCCAAAGGAATATTGAAAAAGAAAGCCAAAGTGGGTGGCATCACAATTCCGGACTTCAAGCTCTATTACAAAGCTGTCATCATCAAGACAGCATGGTACTGGCACAAAAACAGACACATAGATCAGTGGAACAGAATAGAGAGCCCAGAAATTGACCCTCAACTCTATGGTCAACTAACCTTCGACAAAGCAGGAAAGAATGTTCAATGGAAAAAAGACAACCTCTTCAATAAATGGTGCTGGGAAAATTGGACAGCCACATGCAGAAATATGAAATTGGACCACTTCCTTACACCACACACGAAAATAGACTCCAAATGGATGAAGGACCTCAATGTGAGAAAGGAATCCATCAAAATCCTTGAGGAGAATGCAGGCAGCAACCTCTTCGACCTCAGCCGCAGCAACATCTTCCTAGGAACAACGGCAAATGCAAGGGAAGCGAGGGCAAAAATGAACTATTGGGATTTCATCAAGATCAAAAGCTTTTGCACAGCAAAGGAAACAGTTAACAAAACCAAAAGACAACTGACAGAATGGGAGAAGATATTTGCAAACGACATGTCAGATAAAAAGGGCTAGTATCCAAAATCTATAAGGAACTTAGCAAACTCAACACCCAAAGAACAAACAATCCAATCAAGAAATGGGCAGAGGACATGAACAGACATTTCTGCAAAGAAGACATCCAGATGGCCAACAGACACATGAAAAAGTGCTCCACGTCACTTGGCATCAGGGAAATACAAATCAAAACCACAATGAGATATCACCTCACACCAGTCAGAATGGCTAAAATGAACAAGTCAGGAAATGACAGATGCTGGCGAGGATGTGGAGAAAGGGGAACCCTCCTCCACTGTTGGTGAGAATGCAAGCTGGTGCAACCACTCTGGAAAACAGCATGGAGGTTCCTCAAAATGTTGAAAATAGAACTACCCTATGACCCAGCAATTGCACTACTGGGTATTTACCCTAAAGATACAAACATAGTGATCCGAAGGGGCACGTGTACCCGAATGTTTATAGCAGCAATGTCTACAATAGCCAAACTATGGAAAGAACCTAGATGTCCATCAACAGATGAATGGATACAGAAGATGTGGTATATATACACAATGGAATACTATGCAGCCATCAAAAGAAATGAAATCTTGCCATTTGCGACGACATGGATGGAACTAGAGCGTATCATGCTTAGTGAAATAAGTCAATCGGAGTAAGACAACTATCATATGATCTCCCTGATATGAGGACATGGAGAAGCAACATGGGGGTTTAGGGGGATAGGAGAAGAATAAATGAAACAAGATGGGATTGGGAGGGAGACAAACCATAAATGACTCTTAATCTCACAAAACAAACTGGGGGTTGCTGGGGGGAGGTGGGATTGGGAGAGGGGGAGCGGGCTATGGACATTGGGGAGGGGAGGCGAACCATAAGAGACTATGGACTCTGAAAAACAACCTGAGGGTTTTGAAGGGTCAGGGGTGGGAGGTTGGGGCAACCTGAGGGTTTTGAAGGGTCAGGGGTGGGAGGTTGGGGGAACAGGTGGTGGGTAATGGGGAGGGCACGTTTTGCATGGAGCACTGGGTGTTGTGCAAAAAGAATGAATACTGTTACGCTGAAAAAATAAATAAAATGGAAAAAAAAATATATGTCTCCAAAGACAAAGGAAACAAATGCTAAAATGAACTTTTGTGACTTCATTAATATTTGTTTGTTTTATTATTTGATTATTTGTTTCTGTGTCATTTATTTCTGTTCAGATATTTATTATTTCCTTACTTCTGCTGGCTTTAGATTTTATTTGTTTGTCTTTTTCTTGCTTTTTAGGTGTAAGGTTACATTGTTCATTTCAGATTTTTCTTGCTTTTTGCTAAGCCTGTATTTTTATATACTTATATCTTGGATTGCTTTGTTGCATCCCAAAGGTTTTGGACCGTTGCATATTTTCATTTTCATTTGTTTCTATGCATTTTTTAAATTTCCACTTTGATTTCTTATTTGAAACTTTCATTGTTTAGTAGCATGTTGTTCAACCTCCATATATTTGCAGTCTTTCCAATTTTTTTCTTGTAGTTCACTTCAAGTCTAATAGCATTGTGGTCAGAGAAAACACATATTTTGACCTCAATCTTTGTGTATATTTTGAGACTGGATTTGTGACCTAGTATGTGAGATTTTCTGGAGAATGCCCCTTGTGAACTTGAAAAAGAATATCTATTCTGCTGCTTTGGGATAAATTTTCTGAATATATCTTTTATGTCCATCTGATCCAATGTATCTTTCATTAATTCCTTGTTGATTTTCTGCTTAGATGATCTGTGCATTGATGTAATTGGAGTGTTATTGTCACCTATTGTTATTGTATTATCATTCATTAGTTTCTGTATGTTTATTATTAATTGTTTTATATATCTGGGTTATCCCATGTTGGTTGCAAATATTTACAGTTGTTACATCTTCTTGTTAGATAGTCCCCTTTATTATGACATAGTATCCTTCTACATTTCCTGTTACAGTCCTTGGTTTAAAATCTTTTTTGTCTATGTGTTGTTACTAGCTTTCATTTGATGGCCATTTGTATGACAAATGTCTCTCCATTTTACTTTCAATCTTCAGATGACTTTTGCTCTAAAATTAGTCTCTTGTAGATCACATTTAGATAGATCCCTCCCCTCTCTTTCTCAATATATCTATATGTTTGGATTGGAACGTTAATCCCATTTACAATCAGAGTAACTATTGAATTATAATTCAGTAATTAACTGAATTATACCCTTTTTGGATAGATTATTCTAGTCTGCACATTATCGTCATTCAGCAGATTGATATATTATGCCACTCTCTTCTGGGCTGCCAAATTTATGTTAAGAAATATCCAACTAGTCTTATTGTAATGTATTTTCTTGTAAATTAAGGACTTCTTTTAAGACTTCTTTATTGGGATATTTTGCAAGTTTAATTACAATATATCTTGATGTCAGTTTGATTTTGTTGATTTTGATGTGAATTCTCTGTGCTTCCTGGATTTGGATGTCTGATTCCTTCTCTAGATTAGAGAATTTTTTGGCTATTATTTCCTCAAATAAATTTCCTACCCCCTTTTCTCTTTACTTCTTCCAGGACTCCTATGATATTAATGTTATTGTGTTTGATAGTCACTCTGTTCTCTAAGTCAATTCTCATGTTGAATTATTCTTCTTTCTCTGTTTTGTTCAGCTTAGTTATGTTACATTATTTTATCTTCTAAATCACTCACTTGTTCCTCTGCCTCTTCCATCCAAGTGAAACTTGTGTTCACTGCATCCTGTCAGTTTCAAATCTCAGTTATTAAATTTTTCTTTTTTGACTGATTTATTTATATATCTTTAAATTATGTTCAGTTACCCACCATATAGTACATCATTAGTTTTTGGTGTAGTGTTCACTGATACATTAGTTGCATATAACACCCAGTGCTCATCACAACATGTACACTCCTTAGCTCTTTAGCTCTACACTAAAGGTCTTCTTGATGTCTCCATTCTTTTCCCAAGTCAAATAGCATCTTTATGCTTGTTGTTTTAAATTATCCATGAGGCATATTATGTATATCTTTCTTTAGATCCCTGGCTGTGACCATTTGTTTTTCTTTCTTTTAGGATGAAGTCCTCTGTCTTGGCATTTTGTTATGTCTCTGTCTTAGGAATGCCTGTTATGTTTCTTGCTCCTGAAAGTAATGGCTTTATGAAAAAGAAGCTATATAGTATCATGGGACTGGTGTCCTGCGAAGGGTCTCTGATATGTTCCAAGTACATTCTGCTGTGTTTTGACTGCTATTTCCTTCAGGGAAGTTTTCTATAGAAGTTCTCCTTGGCTGTAGTGGGCAGTGTCCCTTCCTTGAGTAGAGAGTTGTGAGTTTTAACAAGGTGCACTCTTGTTGGCTTGTGAAATGAGACCTGATGCTACTTCCACTAGATCTGATTACTTGAAAGACTCTATTTAAGAGACTAGGTGTGGGAGAGGTTTCTGCTGGTCTTCTGGGGAAGTGGTCTGCCTCCCTGGGACTGAGGCAAACTTCACTGTTAAGGGCAGTACTGGCAGAGTGCAAGGGTATGGGACCTGGTATAAGCACATTAGGCAGTCAGTGATGACATTGTTGCACCAAGGTGGTTTTGCATTTATACTGTGGTACAGGGGAAGGAGTTATTCTCAGCTATATGTTTTGTTCCTAGAGCAGAGTCTCTGTACTTGCTGTTTTGAAGCAATGACCCCACATAGAGCAAACCATCCCCTCATGTATCTCAGGCAACTGCTCCAGATTATTACCGACACGATGTCTACTTCTGGGGCTGGTTACCTGCCTTCTTTCCAGGAATAACACATAACTTTTCATGCTCTATCCCAGCCAACTGTACTGTCTTTCAAATCTCTAGGCACTAGGGATGTGTTGTGGGCAGGAGTCTGTGCAGATTCCTTGGGGAGGCTCTCATTGTGATGTGACTCAGGGAGGCTTGACCAGTAAGCATAGTATTGCCAGAGTGCAGAGGCATGGGTCTTCGAGTAAGTAGGCTATGCAGCCAATGTGAAGACCAAGTTGCCCTTTGCCCTTTGTAGGTAGCTCTGCATTTATGTTGTGGGATGGGAGACAATGGCACCTGGTGTCTCCTTTGTCCCTTGAGAGGATTCCCCAGGAATGTTACTTCTCAGGGGTGTGCTCCAAGAAAAGTGAATAATCTCTCCACTGTGTGCCCTGGGTGTTCCTCAGATCATGAAACCTGTTCCTGGGTGGTTGCTTGTCTTCTCTTCAGGGGTAGGACAGCACCCTTAGGGCTCCAATCCAGCCAAGTTTGCTGACACTTACAATTATAGAGTTCAAATACTGCTGGTTGTAAAAACATGAAAATCAGCTTCTCTCATTTTCCAGCCAATGACTTTGGGGGAACTCTTCGTCTTATGTATTTCCCTGTATTCTCCTCTCTCTCTTTCACCTTTCTCCATTAAAAGGGCTCCCTCTCTTCTGTAGTACCCATGATCCATTTCTCCCACAGACTTTTTCTCTGTATTTCCTACCTTCCTAAACGTGGCCTCTACTCTCCCTATAGTTGTGGACTTAATTCTATCAGTCCTCAGGTTTATTTCTTGGGTATCCTTAATTATTTGATAATTATCTAGTTGTGTGCAAAGGATGAGACAAACCTAGTGCCCTCCTACTGTACCACCATCTTTGCTTCCTTAAGCCCACTGATTTTTTGAACTCCTGGAGTCAGGACCCACTAAATTTTAAAGTTCCTGGGGTTAAGCCTTGTTGAGTTTTAAAACCAGAAATTGTGGGAAGTCATATTCTCTGCATAAGTCTCCATTCCCAGAGGTTTTTTGGTGTAGGGTCTTATTCTCTCAATCTCTGTGCTTGTGATGTCTCTTCTGTCTGTGGTTAGTTGGGCTTGGGTTTAGTTCACAACCATATCTCTTCCTCTTTTAATCTTTTATATCTGGACTTCCCTTTATGATTAACTTCAAATTATCTATTCTTCCAGTCTTTAGAGTGTATTCAGAATTAGTTGCATATGTTCACATGTTATCTCATTGTGCCCATGGGTACTCTGCTAATCTGTCATCTTCCACCCAAACTTTCTCTAGGAATTGTTAAACTTGAAATAGAAACAAGCTTAAAAACACACACACATTAATGTATGGAAGTGTTAGACTCATTCGTTAAGGTAAATCTGTAGAAAAATACATACTACTGCATTACTACAATGGTGGTGTGTAATTCATTTTTAAATTAATACAAAGTCAGTAACAAATGCGTTAACAACAACAACTAAATCTATGTTATTGGATACACAATAAAATATGTAATTGGTGATATCATTAACACAAATTGTGGAAGGGAGGATTGTAGAGTTTTTATTTGTAATTAAAGTAAATTGCTATTAACTTAAAACAGATTGTTACAACTGTTTGCAGTGGCACTTAATTTTCATTGTAACCATGAAGAAAATATCCTTAGAGAATACACAAAAGAATGAGAAAAAAATTTATCATTACACAAATCAAGAAGTAGGGTTTTTGAAAAAGAACCTGAGGGTTTTGAAGGGGAGAAGGGTGAGAGGTTGGGGGAACCAGGTGGTGGGTAATAGGGAGGGTACATATTGCATGGAGCACTGGGTGTTGTGCAAAAACAATAAATACTGTTATGCTGAAAAAATAAATAAATAAAAATTAAAAAAAGAAGTAGGGTTTTTTTATATTCTTTTTTTATTAATTATTTTTATTAACATATAATGTATTATTTTCCCCAGGGCTATGAGTTTTAAAAGAAGACAGTGAGAAAGGAAAAGAGAAACAATCTAAAAGACAGGTGGCTATCACTTAACAAAATAATAATAGCAATTTCATAATTATTAATAATTTTATTTAAATGATTTTCAAACAAATCGATTAAGCTCTCCAATTAAAATAATGGCTAAATGTATGAAAGGGAAAAAATGATACAACTTTATGCTATCTGCAAGGCACACATAGGCTGAAAATAAAGGGATGCCAAAAGATTTTTTTTTTTTTGCAAATGATAACCAAATTAGACAAGGATATCTATACTTATTAGACAATAAGTATACTTATTAGACAAGATAGGCTTTTTGAAAAACTGTCGCATGATATAAATAAGGTCATTATTTAATGATGATTAGTTCATGAGGGCAGATATAAAATTATGAATATGTTTTCATTTAAAATAGGTGCATCTAATGGTATATAGTAAATATTGAAAGACATAATGGTAAAATAAATAACAAAACAAATAGTAGGAAAATTAAGTGTCTCATTTTTTAAAATTATTTTCATTAACATATAATGTATTATTTGCCCCATGAGTACAAGTCTGTGAACCATCAGGTTTGCACACTTACAGCACTCACCATATCACATACCCTCTCCACTCACCATATCACATACCTTCACCAATGTCCATATTCCAAGCACCCTCTCCATACCTCTCTCCCCCCAGCAACCCTCAGTTTATTTTGTGAGATTAAGAGTCTCTTATGGTTTGAATAACCAACAGAAAAATCAATGAGGAAACAGCAGATTTTAACACATTATAGAAAAAATAAACCTAACAGATATACACAAGGCATTCTCCCAACAGCAAAGGAATACATATTTTTTACAAGTGCTCTTGGAACATTTTCAAGGATAGAAAACACATTTTAAGGCAAAAAGCAGCTTTAAAAATATGAAAGGATTGAAATCTACTAAGTATATTTTCCAATCACATGTAATTGAACTAGATAGTAATAAACAAGAAAATGTAAGAATTAAATAACACATTTCTAAACAAGAACGAATCACAAAAGAAATCAAAATTGAAGTTAGTAAATATGTCACATGTAATGTAACTAGATATTAATGAACAAGAACATGTAAGAATTAAATAACACATTTCTAAACAAGAATGAGTCAAAAAAGAAATCAAAATTGATGTTAGTAAATATCTTGAGACAAAAAAAAATTAAAACAACGTACCAAAGTTACATGATGCAACAATAGCAGTACAGAAATGGAGATTTACAAGTCAAGTATAAATCCTTACATTAAAAATATATTTAAATAACCTAACCTTATACCTCAAAGGTTTAGAAAAGTAAGACAAAATTTACTCCAAGGTTCTAGCAGCAAGGGAATAATAAAGATTAAAGCAGAAATGAACAAAAATGGAAATGGAAATACAATAGAAAAGATTAATGAAATTTTAAAGTTGGGTTCTTGAAAAGAAAAACAAAATTCGTTAGCCCTTAGTCAAACTAGCTATAAAGATAAGACTCAAGTTATAAAAAGCAGAAGTAAAAGAGGAGAGACTACAATTGATACCACAGTGATACAAAGAACTTTAAGAGACTACCATGAACAATTTCATACCAAGCTATCAGATCATCTAAAATAAATGGATGAATTTTTGAAACAAGAGTGAATCATGAAGAAATGGAAAATCTGCACAGACCAAAAATGACTAAAAACATTGACTTGATACCTTAAAATCTCCAAATAAAATAAAGCACAGAACCAGATGGCTTCACTGGGCAATTTTACCAAATACTTAAAGCAGAATTAAGACCATTCCTTCTCAAACATTTTCAAGAAATTTTAAAACAAGGAGTACCCCAAATTTCATTAAAAGCCCAACATTACTCATGTAACATAACCAAATAAAGACACCACAACAAAAGAAAACTACAGACAAATATCCTTGATTAATATAGATACAAAAATCAAAGAGGTTGGCAAGATGGTGAAGTAGGAGACCCTATTTCAACAGGTCCCCTGAATGGAGCTAAATATCTACCAGTATACTCTGAACACCCATGAAATCAGCCTGAGATGTAAGATTATACACTTCTGGATCTCTACATGGGCAGGAGATCCTCAGTGGAAATTTACACTGGAGTGAGAGCACTTCGACTGATACTGGAGAGGATATCAGAAGGGAAAGGGAGGGGCACCTGGGTGGCTCAGTGGGTTAAAGCCTCGGCCTTTGGCTCAGGTCATGATCCCAGGGTCCTGGGATCAAGTTCCACATTGGGCTCTCTGCTCAGTGGGGAACCTGCTCCCCTCCCACCTACTTGTGATCTCTGTCAAATAGATAAAATCTTAAAAAAAGGGGGCGAAGGGAGCCACCAAAAGTGACCCATTGGAAAGTAATACCCCAATACAAAAGTGTCCTGTGCTTGAGGACTAGCATTAACCTGGATTCTAGTTAACAGCACTCAAAAAGAAGATGGGTGTTAAGGGGCAGCTTGAGGAATCAGGCAACTGCAGACACGGATATAAGCCCATAATCCAGGGCAGTCACAGCTGGTGCCCACACATGTCTGAGAGAGCCTGACAGGGTCTCCGGTTGGTGGTCCCTGTACCCACGGCTTTCTGCTGCTTGTACCACCACTGAGACTGTGTGCACACCTGCCCCTGCCCAAGATAGCCTGGCTCAGACTCCTGCTGGAGGACCCTGGACCTGCAGCCTTCCCAGAACTCCACCGCTGCCAGGTCATGGTGTGGACCTCAGAGAACAGTCCCCACAAAAGCATCACCAGGATAGGGAACCCCTGGACCAGTATCACTTGCAGTTTAAAGGCAAGGGGGTGCAGTGACAATTGAGGACTCAGGCGACCACAGAGAGAGTGGCTGGGAGTGTAACACCACTGGTGGGAGGCTGTAGTGTTCAGCAGATTTGGTGGCAGGGGGTGGTGCCTGTGTTCTGGACCATTCAGAAGGGAGCAGAGTGAGGCTTCTCTCTGAGGCTAACAACTGGGTGAGAACAATTTATACTGACACTCTGAAAAGCCACAAAAACAAACAAATAAACAAACAAACAAAACGCAAAGAACCAACAAAGAACAAAAACCTCCACAGAACAAAAGCCCAAAAAGCCAGTTTCCACAGAGCTCAGTCCCCTGATAGAGGGCAGGACAGCTCAGCCCAAGCAATATTGACTGAAAAACAATAGGGTAGGCCTGTTCCCCTGATGACAAGGCAAAAGAGTAAGAGGACAATAGCAGGGTCCCCATAAAACTCTAATACCCCATCATCAGGGAAAAACAATATGTTAAGCTCCCAGTATTGCCCCCAAAACTGTAGATTTCATAGATACAAATTTTGTTTAATTTGTTCTCACAATTGTTCTTTCATTTTTTTTAATTTTTTTTCCACTTTTTTAAAAATTTCTTTTAGCGTAACAGTATTGTTTTTTTTTTTTTTTGATTTATTTATTTGACAGATAGAGATTACAAGTAGGCAGAGAGGCAGGCAGAAAGAGAGAGAGGAGGAAGCAGGCTCCCAGCCAAGCAGAGAACCCGATGCGGGGCTCGATCCCAGGACCCTGGGATCATGACCTGAGCTGAAGGCAGAGGCTTTAACCCGCTGAGCCACCCAGGCGCCCCCAGTATTAATTGTTTTTGTAACACACCCAGTACTCCATGCAATGCGTGCCCTCCCAATTACCCACCACCTGATTCTCCAACTTCCCACCCCCCGCCCTTTCAAAATCGTCAGGTTGTTTTTCAGAGTCCATAGTCTCTCATGGTTCATCTCCCCTTCCAATTTCCCTCAACTCCTTTCTCCTCTCCATCTCCCCATGTCCTCCATGTTCTTTGTTATGCTCCACAAATAAGTGAAACCATATGAAACTTGACACTCTCTGCTTGACTTATTTCACTCAGCATAATCTTTTCCAGTCCCATCCATGTGTCTTTAGCTTCCAGGTGTTTGAGTTCCTTCTGAACTTTTCCTTGTGATTGAGCTCCAGGTTCAAAGCATTGACAATCCATCTATTACTGAGCGAGGTCTATTAAGATCTCCTACTATCAATGTATTCATATAAATATGACTCTTTATCTTGATTAATAGTTTTCTTATGTAATTGGGTGCTCCCATATTTGGGGCATAGATAGTTATAATTGTTAGATCATCTGGGTGGATAGTCCCTTTAAGAATGATGTAGTGTCCTTCTGTATCTCTGTCTACAGTCTTTAGATTAAAATATAATTTATCTGATATGAGAATCGTTACCCTGGCCTTCTTTTGAGGCCCATTGCCATGAAAGATGCTTCTCCATCCCTTCACTTTCAGTCTGTGTGTATCCTTAGGTTCAAAATGGGTCTCTTGTATACATCGTATGGATGGATCCTGTCGTTTCATCCAATCTCCAACTCTGTGTCATTTTATGGGGCATTTAGGCCATTCACATTGAGAGTGATTATTGATAGATACGTTTTGATTGACATCGTGTTACCCTTGAAGTCTTTCTGTTCAACAGTTGTCTCTATATTTCTGTTCAATGATATTCTTTGGATTTTTTCTCATTTATAGAACCCCCCTTAATATTTCCTGCAGTGTTGGCTTGGTGGTTGCATAGTCTTTTAAGCATTGCTGGTCTTGGAAACTCTTTATCTCTCCATCCATTTTGAATGTCAGTCTTGCTGGATAAAGTATTCTTGGCTGCATGTTCTTCTCATTTAGTACTCTGAATATATTTTGCCAGCCCTTCCTGGCTTGCCCAGTCTCTGTGGACAGGTCTGACTCTATTCTAATGGGCTTTCCTCTGTATGTAAGGAGCTTCTTTGTCCTAGCTGCTTTTAAGAGGGTCTGTCTAGAAGCATAATTCTTCATTCTAACTCTCAGGTGTCTTGATGACTTTCGAGAATCTAAAATCTTGGGGGGAAACTACTCTGCCTCTAGTACATGAATGTTGTTTCCATTCCAATCTGTTACCTCTGGTGCCTTCCTCCCCCTTTTGTTTATCTTCCATTATCAGTCCGATGTTCCCACTCTGCTTTACCTGCCATTGGTGTCTTTTGCTCCTGTAGAGATCCAGATATATATATTTCTGATCTCAGGCTGATTTCATGGGTGATCAGAGTTCTTTGGTAGGTAATCAGCTCACTTTAGGGTACAGGTTGAAAAGGCGCCTCCTCCTACTTCCCTGCCTTCTTGACTCCCCCTGTTCTTTCATTTTTTAACCTTCTTATCATTATAGCTAGATGTATGTTACAACATATTACATAATCACTTATTAACTTAATTTTTTTTCATACATATACCTGTTTCTTTTTCTTTTTCTTTCTGTTTTTTAATATACATATAGATATAAGCTTCAAGGTAATCCTTTCCCCTATTCAATACTACTGCTATATATAAACCAATTTTATTTTCCCTTTATCTCTAGAGATTTGATATCAAGTTACACCAAGGAGGAACTGAAATAACCTTCCGTGTCCACATCGAGGATATATAACCACCTTCCCATCTTAATTTGTGTCAGTGTTTCTATGTATTTGTTTCTGCTTTTGTACTATGTAAATCTTATTCTTGAAGTTCATCTTGGCTGGGTTTATCTTTTTGACTTTTTTTCCCTTCTCTTTTAGTTTTTTTTTTTTTTAAGATTTTATTTATTTATCTGACACAGAGAGAGAGAGATCACAAGCAGGCAGAGAGGCAGGCAGAGAGAGAGGAGGAAGTAGGGTCTCTGCTAAGCAGAGAGCCCAATGCGGGGCTCAATCCCAGAACCCCGGGATCATGACCTGAGCCGAAGGCAGAGGCTTTAACCCACTGAGCCACCCAGGCGCCCCTCCCTTCTCTTTTAGTTTTGTCAGTCTTTTTGTTCATTTTTGTATATGTACTTTATACATCTTACTGTTTTTTTTAAGCTTTTATTTATTTTACAGGGATCTCAAGTTTGCAGAGAGACAGGCAGAGAGAGAGGAGGAAGCAAGATCCCTGCTGAGCAGAGAACCTAATGTGTGGCTTTATCCCAGGACCCTGGGGTCATGATCTGAGCCGAAGGCAGAGGCTTTAACACACTGAGCGAGTCAGGTGCCCTATAAATCTTACTGTTGGGCTCATTTTGGCTGTTTTCTTCCCCCCCCCTTTTCTCTCTCTCTTTCTCTCTCTTTTGGTGTTGGCTTCCAATTGCTCTGAAACTTTCCAGGGGGCACCTTGACTCTATCGTGCTTGGTATATGCAGATATACATCCCCTCAATAACCTCTCATCAAAATGACTAGGAGAAAGAACACCCAATGAGGAAAAATTCAGACTGTGTCCTCTCTCACAGAACTACTGGATATGGACATAAACAGTATGTCAGAGAGGGAATTCAGGGTAACAAATATCCAAGCAATGGCTACGTTGGAGAAAACCATTAGTGACAACATAGAATCTTGAAAGGCAGAAGTGACAGCCAAACTGGTAGATGTTAAAAATGCTATCAATGAGATGAAATCTAATATAATTACTATAATAGCTAGGATAACAAAGGCAGAAGATATAATTAGTGATCTTGGGGACAAAATGATAGAAGAAAAGAATCAGGAGGAGGAATGGAACAAACAGTTTAGAAGCCATGAAAAGAGAATTAGGGAAATAGTTGTTGCCATGAAATATTCCAGTATCAAAATTACTGAGATCCCTAAGGGGATGGAGAAATAAAGAAGACTGGAAGATATAGTTGACCAAATACTGGATGGAAATTTCCTCAGTATGGAGAATGTAACAAGTATTCATGGCAGAGAGGACACCCCCCCCCCAGATCAAGGAGTGTAGAAAGACATCCAGAAACTAGATTGTGAAATTCACAAATCATAATTTCTGGCAAGAGGTCTTTTTTTTTAAGATTTTATTTATTTATTTGACAGACAGAGGCCACAAGTAGGCAGAGAGCAGGTTGAGAGAGAGGAGGAAGCAGGCTCCCTGCTGAGCAGAGGCCTGATATGGGGCTCAATCCCAGTACCCTGAGATCATGACCTGAGCTGAAGGCAGAGGCTTTAACCCACTGAGCCACCCAGGCGCTCCTTCTGGCAAGAGGGCTTAAGGGCAGCCAAGGGGAAGATATTCCTTACTTACAGAGGAAGGACCATCAGAATAACATCAGTTCTGTGTACAGAAACCTGCAAGACAGAAAGGGCTGGCAAGACATATTCAGGGCACTAAAAGAGAAGAACATTCATACAAGAATGCTTTATCCAGCAAGGCTGACATTCAAAATGGATCGAGAGATAAAGAGCTTATAAGATCAGCAAGGTTTAAAACAGTATGTGACCTCCAAGCTGGCACTATAAGAAATATTAAGGGGGATTATATAAAAGAAGAACCCAAGAGTGACATAGCACAGAAATTTATAGAAACAGTCTGTAAAAACATGGACTTCACAGGCAACATGATGTCAATAAAAACTTCTCTTTCAATAATAACTCTCAATATGAATGGCCTAAATATTCCCATAAAATGGCACAGGGTTGCAGACTGGATAAAATGACAGCACCCATTCCAATGCTGTCTACAAAAGGTGCATTTGGAACCTAAATATACATCCAGATGAAAGTTAAGGGATGGAGAAACATCTTTCATGCCAATGGCCCTCAAAAGAAGGCTGAGATGGTGATTCTCATATCAGATAATTTAGATTTTTAAGCTAAAGGCTGAGATCAGAGACACATAATACTGCATCATTCTTAAATGGTCTATCCACCAAAAAGATCTAACAATTATAAATATTTATGCCTCCGATATGGGAGCAGCCAAATACATAAGCCAACTGTAAATCAAACTAAAGATTCATATCAATATGAATACATTGAGAGTAGGTGATCATAACATGACACTCTCATCAATAGAGAGATCATCCAAGCAGAAAATCAACAAAGAAACAATAGCTTTGAATGAAAAACTGGACTCAATGGACCTCACATATACAGAACATTCTACCCTAAAACAAGAGAATACTGATTCTTCTTGAGCACACAAGGAACTTTCTGCAGAATAGACCACATAGCAGGTCAAAAATCAGGGCTCAACTGATACCAATAGATTGAGATTATTTCCTGCATATTATCAGACCACAATACTTTTTTTTTTATTTCTTTTCAGGGTAACAGTATTCATTGTTTTTGCACCACACCCAGTGCTCCACCCAGTCCCTAATGCCCACCACCTGGTTCCCCCAACCTCCCACCCTCCACCCCTTCAAAACCCTCAGGTTGCTTTTCAGAGTCCATAGTCTCTCATGGTTCACCTCCCTTTCCAATTTCCCTCCCTCCCTTCTCCTCTCCATCTCCACATGTCCTCCGTGTTATTTGTTATGCTCCACAAATAAGTGAAACCATATGATAATTGACTTTCTCTCTGCTTGACTTGTTTTACTCAGCATAATCTCTTCCAGTCCCATCCATGTTTCTACCAAAGTTGGGTATTCATCCCAGACCACAATACTTTGAAATTGAAACTTAGTCACAACAAAAGAATATTTAGATAAACCAGGAAATCCAAGAAAAAATAAACAACTAATGGAAACCAAAGAAAATGAAGACACATCATTCCAAAACCTATGGGATACGACAAAGGCAGTCCTAAGGGGGAGATACATAGTCATCCAGACCTCACTCAAAAATTTTAAAATATCCCAAATACATTGCCTCTCTAAATAACTTAAAGAACTGCAAAATCAAGAATAAATTAAGCCAACCCCGTGCACTAGAAGGGAAATAATTAAGATTAGAGTTGAGATCAAGGAGTTAGAACTAGAGATAAAGTAGAATCTAGAGATACAGTAGAAAACTAGCAGATGGTTCCTTGAGAGACTTAATAAGATCAATAAACCACTGGCCAAACAAATCCAAAAGAAAAGAGAGAGGTCCCAAATTAAAAAAAAAATCATGAATTAAATGAGAGAGATCATGACTAACACCAATGAAATACAAAGAATTTTCTGAAAGTATTGTCAACAGTTATATGCTAATAAGTTAAGCAACTTAAAAGAAATAGATGCATTGCTGGAAACCTAGAAACTTCCAAGACTGAAACAGGAAGAAATTGACAATCTAAATAGACAAATGTCTAGTAACAAGACTGAAGCAGTGATCAAAAGCCTCCCAAAAAACAAGAGCCCACAACCTGACAGATTTCCTGGGGAATTCTACCAAAGATTCAAAGAAGAAATACTACCTATTCTTCTCAAGCTGTTTCAAAAAACAGAAACAGAAGAAAAACTTCCAGACACATTCTATTAAGCCGGCATTACCTTGATCCCCAAACCAGGAAAAGACCCCATCAGAAAGGAGAATTTCAGACCAATATCCCTGAGGAATATAGATGCCAAGATTGTAAACAAAATTCTAGCAAATAGGATCCAACAGCACATTAAAAGGATTATCAACCATGACCAGGTAGGATTTATCCCTGGGATGGGATAGTTCAATATTTGGAAATCAATGTGATAAAACAAATCAAAAAGAGAAGAGAGAAGAACCACATGGCCCTCTCAGTTGATGAATAAAAATCTTTGGACAAAATACAGCATATGTTCTTGCTTAAAACTCTTCAAAGTATAGGGATAAAGGGAACATTCCTCAACTTAATAAAATCCATCTATGAAAAACCCAAAGTGAATATCCTCAGTGGGGAGAAGCTGACAGACTTCCCTTTGAGATAAAGATCACAAGGATGCTCACTTTTGTCAATGTTGTTCAACATAGTACTAGAAGTCCTAGCAACAGCAATCAGACATCAAAAAGAAATAAAAATATTCAAATTGGCAAAGAAGGAGTCAAACTCTCTCTCTATGCTGATGACATGATATTTTATGTGGAAAACATAAAGTTTCCACCCCAAACTACTAGAACTCATACAGCAATTCAGTAATATGGCAGGATTGCATTATTATACACTAACAATGAAAATATAGAAAAGGAAATTACAGAATCAATTCCATTTACTATAGCAAGAAGAACAATAAGATACCTTGGAATAAACCTAACCAAAGAGGCCAAAGATCTGTACTCAAGGGTCTACAGAATGCTCATGAAAAAAATTTGAAAAAAGCACAAAGAAGGAAGACCATTCCATGTTCATGGATTGGAAGAATAAACATGGTTAAAATGTCTAAGTTCCCAGAGAAATCTATACTTTCAATGCCATTCAGATCAAAATTACACCAGCATTTTTCAAAGAGGTGGAACAAACAATCCTAAATTTGTTTGTAATTAGAACAGACCCTGAATTGCTAAGGAAATGTTAAAAAATAAAAAATAAAAAACTGGGGCATAACTTTGCCTGATTTCAAGGTTTACTACAAGGCTGTGATCACCAAGACTGCATGGTATTGTCACAAAAATAGTCACATAGACCAGTGGAACTGAGTAGAAAGCCCAGATATGGACCCTCAACTCTATGGTCAAATAATATTTGAACAAGCAGGAAAAAATATACAGTGGAAAAAAGTCTCTTCAATAAATGGTGCTGGTAAAATTGGACAGATATTTATAGAAGAATGAAACTTGACAATTCTCTTACACAATATATAAAGATAAACTAGAAATTGATAAAAGACCATACATGAGACAGGAATCCATCAGAATCCTAGAGGAGAACATAGGCAGTAACCTCTTTGACATTGGCCTCAGCAACTTCTTTCAAAATATGTCTCCAAAGACAAAAGAAACAAAAGCAAGAATGATCTTTTGGGACTTCATCAAGATCAAAAGCTTCTGCACAGCAAAGGAAACAGTCAACAAAACAAAGAGGTTTTGTCATTTCACAAATGACAATACAGACAAAAGGCTGATGTCAAAGATCTATAAAGAACTCCTTAAACGCAACACACAAAAAACCATAATCACTTCAAAAATGGGCAGAAGATATGAACAGACACTTCTCCAAAGGAGACACACAACTGGCTAACAGACACATGAAAAAATGTTCATCATCATTTGCCATCAGGGAGATTCAAATCAAAACCACGTTGAGATACTGCCTTACACTACTTAAAATGGCCAAAATTAACAAGACAGGAAATAACATGTGTTGGAAAGGATATGAAGAACAGGGAACCCTCTTACACTGTTGGTGGGAATGCAATTTGGTGCAACCATTTTGGAGAACAGTGTGGAGATTCCTTAAGAAATTAAAAATAGAGCTTCCCTAGGACCCTGCAATTGCACTACTGGGTATTTACCCCAAAGATACAGATGTAGTGAAAGAAAGGGCCATCTTTACCCCAACGTTCATTGCATCAATGGCCACAGTTTTCAAACTGTGGAAAGAGCAAAGATTCCCTTCAATGGATGAACAGATAAAGACATTATGGTCCATATACACTATGGAGTATTTTGCCTCCATCAGAGAGGATGAATACTCAACTTTTATATCAACTTGGGAAGTACTGGAAGAGTTTATGCTAAGTGAAATAAGTCAAGCAGAGAGAGTCAATTATCATATGTTTTTGCTTAGTTGTGGAGCATAAGGAATAACACAGAAGACCTTAGGAGAAGGAGAGAAGTGAGTTGGGAGAAATAGGAGGGGAAAACAAACCATTAGACACTGTGGATTCTGAGAAACAAACTGAAGGTTTTGGAGGGGAGGTGGTGGGAGGTTGGGTAAGCCTGGTGGTGGGTATTATGGAGGGCATGTATTGCATGGAGCACTAGGTGTGGTGCATAAACAATGAATTCTGGAACACTTAAGAAAAATAGATGGAACTTAAAAAAAATCAAATATAAAATACAAATAGAAATAAGTGTAACCAAGGAGATGAAAACTATATATATATATATATATATATATATATATATATATATATATATATATATAAAACCAAGCACTGAAAACTATACATCAATGATAGAATTTAGGAGAAGAAACAAATAAATGAGAAATTGTTCATGTTTATGAATTTGAAGAATGATATTATAAAAATGTCCATATTACCCAAAGCAATACATATAGTGAATGTAATTTCTCTCAGAATCTTAATGAATTATTTTTTACAAAAGTAGAAAAAATGCTAAAATTTGTATGGAGTCACAAAAGACACTGAATAAACAAAGCAATCTTAAGAAGAAGAATAAAACTAAATTTATATTTTCTGATTTCGCAATATATTACAAAACTAGAGTAAATTAAAATTACAGTATGGTGCTGGCAAAAACATAAATAAACAAAGCAACCCAAAATGAACAAACAATCAAGAAGAAAAACAGACATATAGATCAATGAAACAGAATATAGCTCTTAAATATACACAAACACATACAGTCATCTGATCTTTGACTAGAATGTCTACAGTACAAAATGTAGAAATAAAGTATTTTCAATAAATGATATTGAAAAACTAGGAAAGAGTGAAATTAGATCCTTATCTCACATCATCCACAAAAACCAACTCTAAATGTATTAAAATTTTTATTTTATGACCCAAATTTATGAACTCCCTAGAAGAAAACATAACGAAAATGTTCATAACACTTTTCTTGGAAATTATTTCTTGTGTATGACTAAGCAAAATACATACATAAATACAGAAATCAACATGTAAATAATTGCATAAATAATTACATAAATAATAATAGACAAGTAAGATCACTTCAAGTAATGGCTTCTGCACCAAAAAGAAAAAAAAAATCAACAGATTAAAGGGCAAGCTACAGACTGGGAGAAAATATGTTCAGATGATATATCTGATGAGACATTAGTATCCAAATATATAAAATGTTCTTACATTCCATATAAAATTCTCCACGAATAACCCAATTAAAAATAGCCATGGGATGGAATAAACATTTCTCCAAGAAGACATAGTATCAATTATATAAGAGATGCTCAACATCCCTAATCACCAGGGAAATGCAAATCAAACCCACAAGATATCACCTCATCCCCATTAAGGTGGCCAGTATCCAAAATAACAACAGAAAATAATATCTTGGTGAGGAACTGAATAAGTTGAAACCCTTGTACACTGTTAGTTAAGTGTAATGCAAAATGTTGTAGTTTTCACATAAAACATTATGGAAGTTCCTCAAAACAATTAAAAAAAAAAAAAGAACTCCCATATGATTACCCATCCCACTTCTGGGTATTTATCCAAAAAACTTGACAGAGAGTCTTGTAGAAAGATATGAACTCTCATAATCATGGGAAGTGGCATTATTCAAGGCAGCTAAGAAATGGAAAGAACCTAAATGTCCCTCAGTCAATGAACAGAAAAATAGAATATGGCATATAAATACATTAGAATTTACTCAGTTTTAAATACTCGGGAAATTCTTTGGTATGACAATGCACATGAAACTGGAGGACATACACTATGTGAAATAAGCCACTAACATAAGAACAAATACTTTTTAATTCCAATTATATTCAGTATCTAAAATTGTCAAACTCATGGAAACAAGTAGCAGAATTTTGGTTGTCAGTGGCTGACAACTATGGGGAAAACAGATGCTCTTCAATAGACACAAAGTTTCAGTTACATAAGGTGAATTAGGTATCTGTTATGCAACAGTGTGTCTAAAGTTCACAATACTGTATTTTGCAGTTAGAAATTTGTTGAGGATGCCTGGGTGGCTCAGTGGGTTAAAGCCTCTGCCTTTGGCTCGGGTCATGTTCTAAGGGTCCTGGGATCCAGCCAGCATCTACCTCTCTGCTCAGCGGGGAGCCTGCTTCCCTTCCTCTTTCTCTGCCTACTTGGTATCTTTGTCAGATAAATAAATAAAATCTTTAAAAAAAGAAATTTCTTGAAAGCATAGATCTTAGTTATATATTCTTACTATAATAAAAGAGACTTTCTTAAGAGGGTGAAAAGACAGTTACAGACTGGGAGACAATATGTGTAAACTACCTATCTGACCATGGACTATATGAAAGCATATAACAGACATTTAATTCAATAGTAATAATGTAATTAGAAAATAAACAAAAAACATAAGCAGGCATTTTAATGAAAAAGAACTCATTGCATGGAGCCCTGGGTGTTATGTATAAATCATGAATCTTGGAGCACTCCATCAAAAACTAATGATGGACTGTATGGTGACTAACAGAACAACAACAACAACAAAATATACATATATGACAAGCAAACACAGGAAAACATGTTTAACATCCTTAGCCAGTACAGAAATGCAAATTAAAATCACAAGGTATTGTGTACACTGTACACCTATCAGAAGGACTAATAGAAACAATAGTTACAACAAAAGCTGGAGAGGTTGCAGAGAATTCACGTATCTCATACATTGGTTTAGGGAATGTAAGATGATAACAGCCATTCTGGAAATATTCTCTCACAATTTCACTATTCTGGATATATCATTTCATAATTGCACTCCTGAGCACATATCCTAGAGAATAAGTACTTATGTACACACACACACTCACACACACACAAGAAAAACAAACAAACAATCAAAACCCAAAAAACAAAATCTATATATACTTACAGTGAATTTAGTCATAATGGCCAAAACTAGAGATAAACTAAGTATCCTTCAATAGTTGAATAGTTAAAAAAAAAGTGTAATACAACCCCAGCATGAAATATTACTTAGCAATAAAAATAATGAGTGATATATTGCACAACTTTCATATATCTCATATATGTTCAGAAATTATACTGAAAGAAGCAAGATAAATATCAAAGGGTCAACATAACGTATTAACCAAGGTATATAACATTATCAAAATAAAACTATAGAAATGGAGAGCACATTGGTGGGTCAGGGGATAAGAAAGAGTATAAGAAGTAAGATCATTGTTACTATAAATAAATAGTACAAGGGATCACTGTGATGGAATCATTCTGCATCTTGCCGGTTTTAGTGGTGACACAGATTCACACATGTGAGAAAATTGCATATTAAAAAATGGGTGAAATTTGAATAAGGTCAGCAGTTCACACCAATTCCTGACTGTAATTGGAAGAAATTGTGTAAAGCATAGAAGGGATCATTCTATGCTATTTCTCATAACTGCATGTAAATCTACATGTTAAAATTTAAAGTTAAAAAAGGTAATTGAGAGCTACATGTATTACTTGTGATGTTTTCAGGAGAGGGAGAGTCAAAATTTGATAGATTTTTTTCCAAAAAAAAAAAATGTGGCTGATATTGACATAAATTAATGAAAATATAAGAAGGAAAGAAGAAAAACAAAAAAAAAAAAGAGAAAGGGAGAGAGGGAGGAAGGGAAAACAAAACAAAACAAATTCCTGTTTAGGATAATTCCAAATAATTTATGTAGATACTCCACGCATCATGAAGGTTAAGATTAACCTTCCTCCTACCTTGAGTGTAAGCTGCACTCATTGTCTTGCTTCCAAAAAGCAGGGCATATAAAAAGGGAGGGGGGAATAACTTTACCCTAGAGAAATCTGGCAAACACTACCTCAGCCAAGTGGTCAGGATTAACATCATCAGAGATAAGTCATGTAGCTATTATGTACCTCTACAAGACTTGAAAATAAAGGCACTTCACCTCTGAAATCTTCTTCCCCCAAACCTATAACCTTAGTCTAATGAGGGGAAAAAAATCAGACAAAAACAGTTTGGAGGATATTCTACAATATACCTATTAGTGCTCCTCAAAATTGCCAAGGTCATTGAAAACAAAGCCTGAATGTCTTTCACAGCCCGGAAGGGTCTAAGGAGATGTGCCGGCCAATGTGATCTTTCAAAAAGCAGTCTGAAAGAAGAGAAGGACATTAGGCAAAATGAGTGAAATCTGAATAAAAGATAGAATTTAGTTAATGTACAGGTATTGGTTTCTTAGTTTTATGAAAGAACCAATGTTCATTCCATAATAATGTATGATGTTAGCAATAGAGAAAAATGAATGAAGGATTTATGGAAATTTTGTAAATTTGTCAACTGCTCCATGAATCTGGAACTGTTCAAAAACTACATTTGTTTTGGGGCACCTGGGTGGCTCAGTGGGTTAAACCTCTGCCTTCGGCTCAGGGCATGATCTCAAGGTCCTGGGATCAAGCCCCGCATCCGGCTCTCTGCTCAGCAGGAGCCTGCTTTCCCTTCCTCTCTCTCTACCTGCCTCTCTGCCTATTTGTGCTCTCTCTGTCTCTCTGTTAAATAAATAAATGTATATTTAAAAAAAAACTACATTTGTTTTAAAATATTACTAACATTAAAAAAAAATATCTAGTCTGATGAACCAGTTTGTTATTCTTTTGAATTAGGTATCTATTTGGATGCACACATAAGGGGAAAACTTAATAAAATTGAGGCTTACAGGATCTGATGGCCAAAAGTACATGATTGTGGCTCAAATGTGACCATTATTAGCAACAGCAAAAGAGACTGTAGAGTGAAGAAAGAGAGAATGATGTTGTGAAATAGAAATAAATGATCTCCAAATGCAAAATATCTTCACTTTTCTTTTAATTCTTCAAGGCCCTTGCTGAGTCTGGGTTCAGTTATGTGGCCAGTTAAACTGGTATCTCATTCTAATACCAGTAGTTTGTTTCACACTGTCTGTGTTAATTTCAGCAGCCTCTTCCCTGGAAGTGCAGTGGTTTACTGCCTATATCATATTCCCTGCCTCTATACTTCTTGTACATCTAGACATTCCTCTAAGTTACAACACCATTTCCAGAACAAATACGGATGACTATTTTCCCCATAAAAGCCATGTCAGTCCATTTGCCTTGACATTATATACAGCTATTTATGCTACGATTTCCATCATTCCTTATTTTCATTTATTCCTACTTGTCTTTTAAGATCCAATTCAGATGTTACTAGTCCCATGTTACCATTTGGCCTCCCACCAATCTTTCATCTAGAAAAATGAATCCCTTTGTCTGTTAGTTACTGTAGTAATATCTACCTACTATTATCTCAGTACCTATCTTCCACACCATAATCTCTTTCTTCATAAATCAGTTCCCTTACTTTAAAAAGCTTCAGCGAATTTATTTTTTTTCCATTTTGAATTCCCAGCATATAATATAGTGTTTGTTGGTTTTAGTGAAATTTAATTTAATTGGTAGTGTTAAGTCAGTGCCTATGAAGAATAAGTTAATCTACCAGGAATAAGAAACAAAAGGAACACTATGGCAAAACCCCAGGAGTTAGAAAGTGTGAAAAAATCAGTAACAGGACGATGTAGATAATAAGCCAAAAGAGATATGTCAAAATTACCTAGGAAAAACATGTTGATATATACTGTAGACATAAAAGAGCATTTTATTGGGGAGATTAAACTTACATTTGTCCTTAAAGAAAAGGGAAAATTTAGCTAAAAAGATAAAGTAAAAGGGATAATTGTGGACATGGGATATTGGCATAGAGTGTGAATTCTGGGAATACAAAGGAAGGGCAAATAGAGACTTTAGAATAACTTGCTTAGTGATTCAATGAGGTTAATGACTGAAAGGCAAAGAAAATCTTAAATTGGACCTCTGGGAAAATGATAGTGGTGCTGACCAAAAAAAAAAAAAAAAAAATCAGAGCATGCACTAGTAGATAGTTTTGAAAAACCCTGATTATATTTGATGGGCCTCCAATGAAGCAATCTAGTCTGACCAGGCATTCCATACTAAACCCCATGACATTGGGGAATTAGGAAGATCTCAGCCCTGCTCACAACTGGACAGGCTGAGGAAAAACAGCCTATCAAGACCTACTCAGTCACCTGTTTCGGTTTTTTCTTACTGAAATTATTTATGTTTTCATTAACAGTATATTCAGCACTAATTGGCAGCAGGAATTTTGAGTATTTTATACTTTCTAAGAGATTTCATTGACAGAAAAGAAATTACAAGGTAAGCATCTTGGTAAAGGAAGTAACCCAGTTTTCCCAGATTGTGAAATTCTGTTTATGCTAACTATATAATTATTTTTCAATAGTACTTGTAATGTTCAATCTTGGTAAATATATAATTTACCCAGGAGTAGGACAGTGTTGTTTGACTGTGACCTAGTTCTTCCCGTATATCATTTATCAAGTAGACATAATTATGTTAAAACTCTTCTCTATATTCCAACAAAATCAAATGCTGGGAAATGCTTTGAAGCCCATAAGTGATCATAAGTCAAAATAAACATACCTTTTGGTAGAAAAATGATTGTTAAAAGAATCTAGTTTGGTACAGGCACAAAATCCAGTGTTCAAAGTCTGGATTCCAGCCCTAAGCTGATAATGTATTTTGCTCATATTTTCACTGAAAGCAACATGCTAGATCTTTTTTTTTTAATTGCAAAAAATATATTTTGGAAGAACTCACTACGTAAGGTGACAGGATTCCAAAATCAAATTTCATGAAAATGTACATCACCACTTCTTTGTACAATAAGTGAGAAAAATCTGCAATATAGAAGAATAGAGGAAAAGAAATATGGAGGGCCATGGAGAAAGGGGTGGGGGGCCAACCACATCTGTAAGAGCAAACCTGGAAGTCAAGCAGATGCTAGATCTAAAGAGAAATTGTGGAGCTCAACAAAGACACTCCCTTCCATCATAAATCTTATGGTTTAAGGAGTGAGACATATGAAACCATATAGTCACACAAATGATGAAATCTAGGTTTCAATCCAGGCTGTGATGAATAGAATTTGGAAGAAAAGTTTATAATAGAACCTAGCCAGCCTAGGTATACCCCAAACCCTCAGAAAACTGCACTTGATCTGGAAAACGGACATCATGTAACATAGAACTTAAATAACAGGACCCTGCTTTGCTTTTATGGAAAGTTAGAAAATTTTCAAGGATCTGGGCATTCTGAAATCTGTTTCTCAACTTCTTATGACTCTACTTCAGACATACACAACCCACTGACTACACCAAGACTCACATGAAGGCAGGAGAGAGTAAGATGCAATCTGGCTAATTTTGCCATTATTAATATTATCATTATTATTAATAATAATAATCTTAAACTACCTCCACATCTAAAAGAAGCCTAACTCATCAAGTCAATTAAACACGCAATGACAGAAGGCCCTTTACTCAAGCCTTTTGTCTCTGGACATTCTAGTATGTGATCACATTGGTATATGATCTCTTGGTTTGAAGATGATCCACATAAAATGCTCTAATAAAGGATGGATATGTTAAGATAGATGGCTATCTATCTTTCTAAGCATTTCTAAGCATTTTATAACTATCAGAGTAGAAGATTAAATATAAATAGGATAGTCTAAAAAGGAAAAAAAAATACATAGTAAATTTGAGGGAAAGGAATCCTAAGGACTTTCCCTGTATCCATCAATGGCATAATAGCTGTAGCTAATAGTTAAGAATAGTAAGAACTCTAACAACAAGAACCCTACAAGATCACATAGAAAGGAAACTCACTCCTTCATTGATAATCTGAATTTACTATAGATCACGTAAATACACTAAGTGTTTTCCCTGGATAGAAAACAAGGTTAATTAGATTAAAAGCTGAAATGATCATAAATGTGTATAACAACAAATTACAGCCATAATAGTTAATTTTCCCCTTAAATTATAATGTTCAGAGCCAAAAGAATTAAGTAGAGTGTTTTGAAATTATAAAAATAAATTTTCTGTAAATTAAATTAGCATTTTTTCATAGCCAAATAAAGTCTCTAATATCTGACTTGGAAATAATTGTAATATTTATATTACTAATGAAATCACTAAAAGGATGAGAATGGAATAACATGATTTTTCAAAATAGTGAAAAAATTGGATAATGTGCAGTTTGAAATTGTGACTTACCAACTCTGTCATATTTTAAAATTGTAAAAACAACAAAAACTACAACTGTCCAGTTTATTTTAACATATGAAAATACCTCTAGTACATGAAATTAATGATATTCATTTTAATATGTATACTCTCGGACACCTGGGTGGCTCAATGGGTTAAGCTTCTGCATTCGGCTCAAGGTCCTGGGATCGAGCCCCGCATCAGGCTCTCTGCTCAGCGGGGAGCCTGCTTCCCCCTCTGTCTCTGCCTGTCTCTCTGCCTACTTGTGATCTGTCTCTCTGTCAAATAAATAAAAAAAATCTTAAAATACACACACACACACACACACACACACACACACACACACACACAAACACGTTTCTAAAAGTACATTAAATCATGGATAAGAAATATAGAAAAAATAGTAAAAACTGATTCAAGTGACCATGGAGGAGTATTTTTGTATTTGCCATTGTTCTTAAACTTTAATAAGAAACTGCTTCATTTCTACGATTTTTTAATAAATCTCTTATATGTCTGTTATCATTACAGAGAGTCATGAAGAGTGGGAATGAGACAGAAACCACAGATTTCATTCTCCTGGGTTTCTTCCCTGAATTTAAATACATCACAGCTATGGTCTCCATCATTCTCCTGATATACACGGCTGCCTTCACTGGCAACACTCTTCTGATCCTCCTCATTTGGTTTATTTCCATCTCCACACCCCCATGTACTTCCTTCTCAGTCAGCTCTCCTTAATGGATTTGACTTTGACCTCTAGCATTGTCCCCAAAATGGCATTCAACTTCTTCTCTGGATGGCAGAGCATATCATTCCTGGCTTGTGGGACTCAAATATTCTTCTCCCTGATGGTGGCCATTGCAGAATGCATCCTTATAACTCTCATGTGCTTTGATCGTTATGTGGCTATATGCGATCCTCTTCGATACCCAGTCATCATCAACCCTAAGGTTTGCTTGCAGATGATTGCCATGTCTTGGGCTGGAGGGGCACTTACTTCCCTGGGACACACTGCTTTTACCTTGCATTTTAACATCTGCAGCCCCAGAGAGATTCCCCACTTCTTCTGAGAAGTCATGGCGGTGCTTAGGATCGTCTGTGAGGATATCTCAGCCTATGAAAAGGCAGTGGTGATAACAAGCATCCTTGTTCTGCTGCTGCCCTTGTCTCTCATCTTGTCTTCCTATGTTCTCATCTTCCTTGCAGTACTCCGAATGAACTCCCCAGAAGGCAGGAACAAAGCTCTGGCCACCTGCTCCTCTCATCTCTGTGTGGTGGGTCTCTATTCTGGTCCAGGCATGTGCATCTACATGAGACCCGGTTCTGCCAAGACTCCAAGGTTGAGTCAGGGTCTCTTTCTGTTTGGAACTGTCCTCACTCTACTCCTAAACTCACTTGCCTACAGTCTTAGGAACAAGGAAGTTCTAAGTGCTCTGAAAAAGTTACTAGGGAGGTGTCAGTCCTTCAGGTAAATGGCAGAAATCTCACTGTCACCCATAGGCAAAATAGAGATACACCAGCAAAGGGACATTTTGTCAGTTGATTCATCATCATCATCATCATTATCCCTTCAAGATCCTGAAAAATTCAACTCACTTTACTGAGTTTATCTGCAGGGGAAAAAAATGTTTATCCTTTCCTTTCTCCATCTTAAAATTTCTTTCTGATTGTCCTACATTATGTGTTGATGCAGGACAAGGAACTGTGTACATCAATTCTCTTTATGATTCATGCTTGATGGTAATGTACACTTTAGTATTTCCAAGTTTCATGTTGATACCATAAAAAAAGATCAGTGTCTGTATCCCTAAAATGAAAAATAAAAAAATTGACAAGCACATAGATACCTCAGAATAATTCCCTGATAAAATTAATTAATGGGCATGATGATAAATCATCAGGAATCAGATAAATTTACAGTATTGCTTTGCTCCATATATCTAACAGGACTATTAATTCCTCTTACTCTTGTAAAAATAGTCTTCACTCTATGTCAGTGCTTCCAAAGAGTGGATTTCTGATCACTGGTGTTAAAATAATTTGCTGACTTCACAAAATATAGCGCTTTTGTTCTCATCTCAGATTAGCAGAATTAGAATCTGTTAAATTGGGCTCAGGGATCCGACCAGGAGACTGATTAGTGATTGTCATGCTTACCAAGGGTTGTAAGTCACGGAAGTAATTACTGACCTAATTTTCTAGACATGCTTGCTAGATAATTTCCCAGTCTTAAAGTTTCCAGATCTCTTTATAATGTATATAATATAATGGGTTAAGGTGGCTAGGAAAAACCAGTATTATTTTTAAGATAGTAAAAATAATAAACTTTATGTTTTGAATAATTCATAACTTAAAAATTTTGAAGACACAGTAATGAGAAAGTAAAAATAAATTTAAAAAGACTCAGATTTGTGATATAAAACAATGAATAATTGAAAACATTTATAACGATAAAATTTAAAGCATGAGGCATTATAGATGTTTCCAAAATGTTGATATTCTTCAAAAAATTGAAAATACACTATATAATAGAGAGACTGTGGACTCTGAGAAACAAACTGAGAGTTTGGAAGAGAGGAGGTTGGGAGGTTGGTTGAGCCCTGTGCTGTGTATTTAGGAGGGCACGTATTGCATGGAGCACTGGGTGTTGTGCATAAACAATGAATCTTGGAAAACTGAAAAGATAAAAGAAAAAAAAATGAACATTAGGAACTTATTACACATGCTTCTTTTTTTCTAAAAATGACTGAAATAGGGGTGCCTGGGTGGCTCAGGTGGATAAGTGTCTACCATTGGCTCAGGTCATGATTCCAGTGTCCTGGGAGCCTGCTAATCCTGCTGCTTGCTCTCTCTCTCTCTCTCTCTCTCTATATATATATATATATATATATATCTGTTAAATAAATAAATAAATAAAATCATTTAAAATGACTGAAATAACATAAAACCAGATTTCTAGTGAATAGAAACATTCAGAAGGAGCACTAACATTCTAACAACTTCTCCCTTAAATATCTCAGAAGCCATTAATTCATAGTGTATTACAGAGATACAAAGCTAAGTTCTGGAAAACTTAAAATCTTTATGTCAAATTCCAACTGTTTCAATAATATTAAACATGGCACCTTCAGAATTCCTAGAGGAATGGCTGAGGGAATCCTTGAAACTGAGTCAAAATGTCACTTCACTGAAGAATAAAAATTATCTCTAAGCTATCTGAAATAAGAGCAGTGTGTCATTTAATGCATACTATCATGCAATGTTACCACTCAGTTGGTGGTGTCATAACACTATGGTACTCCAAAAGGAATCCACAGATAAGACTGTGTTTAGAAGATCACACTAGGAAAGAAAGGAGAAATACTCAGTGAGGGAAGATAGTCTGACTTGAAGAGTTTCTGTTGAACAATATGTGTTCATAAAGCATGTTATTTATGTTTGACTGTTTTAACTCCATATGTATGTGTTAAGTGTATGTTATGTATGTTACATGTGTGTTTTAGCTTCATATGTATTAACTTCATATATAACTCATGGAAGTGAACATTTTAACCCTGTGAAATTCATGGTGAATAGATTTCCAGATGGACTGGGAAGGCACTCACCTTGGAATTTACACTGTGTGTTTGTGACCCACTATTATTAGAGGGGCACCATTAAATACTGACTTAATCTTTTTTTTTTATATATATATTTCCTTTCAGCATAACAGTATTCTTTGTTTTTGCAACACACCCAGTGCTCCATGCAATACATGCCCTCCCTAATACCCATCACTTTGTTCCCCCAACCTCCCACCCCCAACCCCTTCAAGACCCTCAGGTTGTTTTTCAGAGTCCATAGTCTCTCATGGTTCACCTCCCCTTCCAATTTCCCTCAACTCCCTTCTCCTCTCCATCTCCCCATGTCCTCCATGTTATTTGTTATGCTCCACAAATAAGTGAAACCATATGATAATTGACTCTCTCTGCTTGACTTATTTCACTCAGCATAATCTCTTCCAGTTATATTTTAAAGGAAATAATTAAGTACATGATCATTCAGAAGAACAATGATCAATCCTAATTAAACCATGATTCTTTCATTTATTTCCATTTTCATAGTCATGATTTTAAATTGCGTCCTTCTAGTTTAACAGCTCTCCAGCATGCATATATTTTGTTGTAGAATGACCAAAAATGTCTTCTATATATAAATAAAATATGTATTTATTTATTTAAATTCAAATAGCTAAGTAATAGTAGGTACATCATTAGTTTTTTTTTAATTTTTATTTATTTTTAAATTTATTTTTATTGTTCCAGAATTCATTGTTTATGTACCACACCCAGTGCTCCATGCAATACATGCCCTCCATAATACCCACAACCAGGCTTACCCAACCTACAAACCCCCAACCCTCCAAAACCCTCAAATTGTTTTTCAGAGTCCACAATCTCTCATGGTTTTCCTTCCCCTCCAATTTCCCAAAACTCCTTTCTACTCTCCATCTCCCCATTTCCTCCATGTTATTTCTTATGCTCCACAAATAAGTGAAACCCAATGATAATTGACTCTCTCTGCTTGACTTATTTCACTCAGCATAATCTCTTCCAGTCCCATCCATGCTGATACAAAAGCTGGGTATTCATCCTTTCTGATGGAGGCATAATACTCCATAGTATATATCAACCAAATCTTCCTTATCCATTCATCTGTTGAAGGGCATCTTTGCTCTTTCCATAGTTTGGCAACTGTGGATATTACTGCTATGAACATAGGAGAACAGATGACCCTTCTTTTCATTACATCAGTATTTTGGGGGGTAAATACCCAGTGGTGCAATTGCAGGCTCATAGAGAAACTCTACTTTTAATTTAAGAAATCTCTACACTGTGTTCCAAAGTGGCTGCACCAACTTGCATTCCCACCAACAGTGTAAGAGGGTTCTTCTTTCTCCACATCCTCTCCAATACATGTAGTATACTGTCTTGTTAATTTTAGCCATCCTAAATTGTATAAGGTGGTATCTCATTGTGGTTTTGATTTGAAACTCCCTGATGGCTAGTGATGATGAACGTTTTTTCACGTGTCTATTAGCCACTTGTATATCTCGTTTGGAGAAGTGTCTGTTCATGTGTACTGTCCGTTTATTGACATAATTATCTGTTTTGTGTGTGTTGAGTTTGAGAAGTTCTTTGTAGATCCTGGGTATCAGCACTTTGTCTGTATTGTCATTTGTAAATATCTTCTCCCATTTTGTGAGTTGCCTGTTTGTTTTGTTGACTGTTTACTTTGCTGTGCAGAAGATTCTGATCTTGATTAAGTAAAAAAATTCATTTTCACTTTTGTTTCCTTTTGCCTTTGGAGACATATCTTGAAAGAAGTTGCTGTGGCCAGTGTCAAAGAGGTTACTGCTTATGTTCTCCTCTAGGATTCTGATGGATTCCTGCTTCACGTTGCTGATAATAATTTCTGATGAGTGTTTCTATTTCCTTGGTGTTAGTTGTGATCTCTCCCTTTTCATTCATAATTTTATTAATTCGAGCCTTCTCTCTTTTCTTTTGGATTAGTTTGGCCAATGGCTTATCACTCTTATCGATACTTTCAAAAAAGGAGCTTCTAATTTCATTGAGGCTTTCTAGTGTATCTCTAGTTTCTATCTCATTGATCTCTGCTCTAATCTTGATTATTTCCCTTTTTGTGTGTGGAGTTGGCTTAATTTGTTATTGATTCTCCAGTTCATTAAGGTGTAAATACAGCTGTTGTATTCTGGATTTTTTAATTTTTTTTTTTTTTGAGGGAGGCTTGAACGCTATATATTTCCCCCTTAGGACCAAATTATTGTATCCCATAGGTTCTGGACCAAAGGCTCCTAATTCTCATTGGTTTCCATGAATTGTGTAAGTTCTTCAATTGATCCAAGCATTCTTAATCAAGGTGGTTTTTAGCTTCAGGTGTTTGAATTCGTTCCAAACTTTTTCTTGTGGTTGAGCTCCTGTTTCAAAGCATTGTGATCTGAAAATATGCAGGGAATATTTTCAATCTTTTGGTATCTTGAGCCCTGATTTGTGACCCAATATGTGGTCTATTCTGGATAAGGTTCCATGTGCATTCAAAAAGAATGAGTATTCTGTTGTTTTAGGTAGAATGTTCTGTATATATTTATGAGGTCCATCTGGTGCAATGTGTCATTCAATGCTCTTGTTTCTTTTTTGATTTTCTGCTTGGATGATCTGTCTATTACTGAGAGAGGTGTGTTAAGATCCCCTACTATTAATGTATTCATATCAAAATGACTTTTTATCTTGATTAACAGTTGTCTTATGAAGCTGGCTGCTCCCATAGTGTGGCATAAATATTTACAACTGTTAGATATTTTTGGTGGATAAACCCTTTAAGAATGATGCAGTGTTCTTCTGTGTCTCTGACTATGGTCTTTAGTTTAAAGTCTAATTTATCCAATATTAGAATTGTTACCCCAGCCTTCTGTTGAGGCCCAATGGCATGAAAGATGCTTCTTCATCCCTTCACATTCAGTCTGGATATATCCTTAGGATGTACCCTTATGAATGTGTCCTGTCATTTTATCCGATCTGCAACCCTGTGTCATTTTATGGGTGTACTTAGGCCATTTACATTGAGTGTGATTATTGAGAGATACATTTTTATTGACATCGTGTTACCTTTGAAGTCTTTTTTTCTATAGATTGTCTCCATATATTACTTTTCAGTGATATTCTTGTGTTTTTTCCTCTTTTATAGAACCCTCATTAATATTTCCTGCAGTGTCAGCTTGTTGGTCACATACTCTTTTAAACCTTACTGGTCTTGGAGGCTCTTTATCTCTCTATCCATTTTGAATGTCATATTGCTGGATGAGGTATTATTGGCTGCATTTTCTTCACATTTAGTTCCCTGAATATGTCTTGCTTGCCCTTTCTGGCTTGCCAGCTTTGTGTGCACAGGTCTGACTTTATTCTTATGGGCCTTTCTCTGTATGTAAGGAATTTCTTCTCCCTAGTCACTTTCAAGAGCTCCTCTCCAAATTTATGATTCATCATTTTCACAATCAGTAGTCTCAAGGACTTTCTAGATTATCTGATCTTGGGGGTAGACCTTTCAGTCTTTAAGACATGAATGCTGGTTCCATTCTACAGATTGTGAAATTTTCATGGAGAATTTTTTCAAATATATCCTGTAGTTTCCTTTTTTCTCCGCCCCCCCCAAGGGATTCCAATAATTCTGACATTAGAATATTTGAACAGGGAGGAACTTGTCAAGAAAATAAACCACAGGAGTAATTTGGGCTCTTTTTATCCAGTAACACTGTCTGTGGGAGGGAGAGTGCAGCAACTCTCAGTTGTGACTTCAAAATAATTTGTTGTTTTCGAGATCCTTAATCTGTTCTTTGTCAGTTTCTAACAAGGATTTGACGGCACAAGTTCTCCGTTTAATCCAGCATCTCATTATTTAATCTATTTTTTCAGTTCATTTTTTTAATTTATTTTCAGCATAACAGTGTTCATTGTTTTTGTACCACACCCAGTTCTCCATGCAGTACGTGCCCTCCCTATTACCTAACACCTGGTTACTCAACCCCACACCCCCACACCCCTTCAAAACCCTCTGGTAGCTTTTCAAAGTCCATAGTCTCTCATGGTTCATCTCCTCTTCCAGTTTCCCTCAACTCACGCTCCTCTACATCTCCCCATGTCCTCCGTGTTCTTTGTTATGCTCCACAAATCAGTGAGACCACATGATACTTGACTCTCTCTGCTTGACTTATTTTGCTCAGCATAATCTCTTCCAGTCCCGTCCATGAGGCTACAAAAGTTGGGTATTCATCCTTTCTGATGGAGGCATAATACTCCATAGTGTAAATGTACCACACCGTGGCCATTGCTGCAATAAACATTGGGGTACAGATGGCTCTTCTTTTCACTACATCTGTATCTTTGGGGTAAAAACCCAGCAGTGCAATTGCAGGGTCATAGGGAAGCTCTATTTTTAATTTCTTCAGGAATCTCCACATTGTTTTCCAGAATGGCTACACCAACTTGCATTCCCTCTAACAGTGTAAGAGGGTTCCCCTTTCTCCACAACCTCTCCAACACACGTTGTTTCCTGTCTTGCTAATTTTGGCCATTTTAACTGGTGTAAGGAGATATATCAATGAGGTTTTAATTAGAATCTCCCTGATGACTAGTGATGATGAATATTTTTTCATGTGTCTGATAGCCATTTGTATGTCTTCATTGGAGAAGTGTCTGTTCATATCTTCTGCCCATTTTTTGATATGATTATCTGTTTTGTGTGTGTTGAATTTGAGAAGTTCTTTATAGATCCTGGATATCAACCGTTGTCTGTACTGTCATTTGCAAATACCTTCTCCCATTCCGTGGGTTGCCTTTTTGTTTTGTTGACTGTTTCTCTTGCTATGCAGAAGCTTTTGATCTTGATGAAATCCCAAAAGTTCATTTTCGCTTTTGTTTCCTTTGTCTTTGGAGACATATTTGAGAGAAGTTGCTGTGGCTGATATCGAAGAGGTTACTGCCTATGTTCTGCTCTAGTATTCTGATGGATTTCTGCCTCACATTGATGTCTTTTATCCATTTTGAGTTTATCTTTGTGTACGGTGTAAGAGAATGTTCGAGTTTCATTCTTCTACATATCGCTGTCCAGTTTTCCCAGAACCATTTATTGAAGAGACTGTCTTTTTTCCACTGTATATTTTTTCCTGTTTTGTCGAAGATTATTTGACCATAGAGCTGAGGGTCCATATCTGGGCTCTCCACTCTGTTCCACTGGTCAATGTGTCTGTTTTTATGCCAGTACCACGCTGTCTTGGTGATCACAGCTTTGTAGTAAAGCTTGAAATTGGGTAACATGATGCTGCCAGTTTTGTTTTTGTTTTTCAACATTTCCTTAGCAATTTGGGGTCTCTTCTGATTCCATACAAATTTTAAGATTATTTGCTCCAGCTCTTTGAAAAATACCGGTGGAATTTTGATCGAAATGGCATTAAAAGTATAGATTTCTCTAGGCAGTACAGACATTTTAACAATCTTTAATTTTCCAATCCAAGAGCATGGAATGGTCTTCCATCTTTTTGTGTCTTCTTCAATTTCTTTCATGAGTGTTCTGTAGTTCCACACGTACGGGTCCTTTACCTCTTTGGTTAGGTTTATTCCCAGGTATCTTATGTTTCTTGGTGCTATAGTAAACGGAATCGATTCTCTAATTTAACTTTCTGTATTTTCATTGCTCGTGTATAAGAAAGCCACTGATTTCTGTATATTGACTTTGTATCCTGCCACATTACTGAATTGCTGTATGACTTCTAAAAATTTGGGGGTGGAGTCTTTGGGCTTTTCCAGATAAAGAATTATGTCATGTGCAAAGAGAGAGAGTTTGACTTCCTCCTTGCCAATTTAGAAACCCTTTATTTCTCTTTGTTGTCTGATAGTCGTTGCTAGGACTTCTAATACTAAGTTGAACAGGAGTGGTGAGAGTGGGCATTCTTGTCGTGTTCCTGATCTCAATGGGAAGGCTGAAAGCTTTTTCCCATTGAGGATGATATTTGCTGTGGGTCTTTCATACATAGATTTTATGAAGTTCAGGAATGTTCCCTCTATCCCTATACTTTGAAGCATTTTAAACAGGAACGGATGCTGGATTTTGTCAAATGCTTTTTCTGCATGAATTGAGAGGACCATGTGGTTCTTCTCTCTTCTCTTATTGATTTGTTCTATCACATTGATTGATTTGCAAATGTTGAACCAACCTTGCAACCCAGGGATGAATCCCACCTAGTCATGGTGGATAATCTTTTTAATGTGCTGCTGGATCCTGTTTGCTAGGATCTTGTTGAGAATCTTAACATCTATATTCAACAGTGATATTGGTATGAAATACTTCTTTTTGGTAAGGTCTTTGCCTGGTTTGGGGATCAGGGTAATGCTGGCTTCCTAAAAAGAGTCTGGAAGTTTTCCTTCTGCTTCAATTTTTTGGAACAGCTTCAGGATAATTGGTGTTATTTATTTTTGAAAGTTTGGTAGAATTCCCCAGGGAATCCATCAGGTCCTGGGCTCTTGTTTTTGGGGAGGATTTTGATCACTGCTTCAATCTCGTTACTAGATATCGGTCTATTCAGGTTGTCAATTTCTTCCTGGTTCAATTTTGGGAGTTTGCAGTTTTCCAGGAATGCATCCATTTCATCTAGGTTGCTTAGCTTATTAGCATATAACTGTTGGTAATAATTTCTGATGATTGTTTCTATTTCCTTGGTGTTCGTTGTGATCTCTCCATTTTCATCCATCATTTTATTAATTTGGGCTTTCTCTCTTTTCTTTTGGATTAGTGTGGCCAATGGTTTATCAATCTTTTTTTTTTTTTCTCATTTTATTTTTTTCAGCGTAACAGTATTCATTCTTTTTGCACAACACCCAGTGCTCCATGCAAAACGTGCCCTCTCCATTACCCACCACCTGTTCCCCCAACCTCCCACCCCTGACCCTTCAAAACCCTCAGGTTGCCCCAACCTCCCACCCCTGACCCTTCAAAACCCTCAGGTTGTTTTTCAGAGTCCATAGTCTCTTATGGTTCGCTTCCCCTCCCCAATGTCCATTCTTATTGATTCTTTCAAGAAACCAGCTTCTAGTTTCATTGATACATTCTACTGTATCTCTGATTTCTACATCATTGATCTCTGCTCTAATCTTGATTATTTCCCTTCTTGTGTGTGGAGTTGTTTTGATTTGTTGTTGATTCTCCAGTTCTTGAAGGTGTAGAGACAGCTGGTATATTCTGGATTTTTCAATGTTTTTGAGGGAGGCTTGGATGGCTATGTATTCCCCCCTCAGAACCGCCTTTGCTGTATCCCACTTGTTTTGGACCGAAGTGTCTTCATTCTTATTGTTTTCCATGAGTTATTTAAGTTCTGCTTTGATCTCCTGGTTAATCCAAGCATTCTTCAGCAAGGTGGTCTTTAGCTTCCAGGTGTTTGAGTTCCTTCTGAACTTTTCCTTGTGATTGAGTTCCAGTTTCAAAGCATTGTGATCTGAGAATATGCAGGGAATAATGTCAGTCTTTGGTATTGGTTGAGTCCTGCTTTTTTACCCAGTATGTGGTCTATTCTGGAGAAGGTTCCATGTGCACTTGAGAAGAATGAGTATTCTGTTGCTTTAGAGTGGAATGTTCTGTATATGTCTATGAGGTCCATCTGGTCCAATATTTCATTCAATGCTCTTATTTCTTTATTAATTTTCTGCTACGATGATCTGTCTATTTCTGAGAGAGGCATATTAAGATCTCCTCCTATTATTGTATTCTTATCAATATGACTCTTTATCTTGATTAATAGTTTTCTTATGTAATTGGCTGCTCCCATATGTGGGGCATAGATAGTTACAATTGTTAGATCATCTTGGTGGACAGTCCCTTTAAGAATGATGTAGCATCCTTCTGTATCTCTGACTACAGTCTTTAGTTTAAAATCTAATTTATCTGATATGAGAATTGCTACCCCGGCCTTCTTTTGAGGCCATTGGCATGAAAAATGCTTCTCCATCCCTTCACTTTCAGTCTGGGTGTATCCTTAGGTTCAAAATGGGTCTCTTGTAGACAACATATGGATGGTTCCTGTCTTTTTATACAATCTGCAACCCTGTGTCATTTTATGGGTGCATTTAGGCCCTTCACATTGAGAGTGATTATTGAGAGATACGTTTTGATTGACATCATGTTACCTTTGAAGTCTTTCTGTCTGTAGATTGTTTCTATATTTCTATTCAATGATATTCTTTTTTTTTTCTCTTTTATAGGACCCCCCCCTTAATATGTCCTGCAGTGTCAGCTTGGTGGTTGTATAGTCTTTTAAGCCTTGCCGGTCTTGGAAACTCTTTATCTCTCCATCTATTTTGAATGTCAGTCTTGCTGGATAAAGTATTCTTGGCTACATGTTCTTCTCATTTAGCACTCTGAATATATTTTTCCAGCCCTTCCTGGCTTGCCAGGTGTCTGTGGAGAGGTCTGACTCTATTCTAATGGGCTTTCCTCTGTATGTAAGGAGCTTCTTTGTCCTAGCTGCTTTTAAGAGGGTCTGTCTTGAAACATAATTCCCCGTTTTAACTATAAGGTGTCGCAAGGACTTTTGAGAATCTAAAATCTTGGGGGGAAATCTCTCTGCCTCTAATACACGAATGTTGTTTCCATTTGTGAGTTTGGGAAAATTTTCATAGACAACTTGTTCCACTATATCTTCTAGACTTCTTTCTTTTTCCTCCCTTCAGTGATTCCAATAATTCTGACATTGGAACATTTCATGGCATCATTTATTTCCCTGATTCTGTGTTTGTGGCTTCTGAGGTGTTTGTTCCAGGCTTCCTCCTGATCCTTTCTCTCTATCTGTTAGTCCTCCAGATCACTAATTCTATCTTCTGTCTAAGTTACCCTAGCTTTTAGAGAATTTAGATGAGATTGGAACTCATTGAGAGCATTTTGAATATCATCCCTGGTGGCTTTCATTTCTGCCCTAACATTGTGTACATCATCCCTGGTGGCTTTCAGCTCTGCCCTAATCAATTCCATTTGGTCATCCATGGCTTGCTCCAACTCAGCTATTGCCTGGATAATTAATAGCCTGAATTCATTTTCTGACATATTGTCTATTTCGATAGCCATTATCTCTGTTGCAGAAGGTCCATCCTCTGTATTTTTCTTCTGTTGGGTATTCCTCCTCCTAGTCATTTTGGAAAGAGATGACTGAACAGATGCAGCTGGATTTATCGATTGTGGTGCAGTCAAGGTGTACCCTGGAATGATTTGGTGCAATCAGGTTTCCCCACCCAAATGAGAGAAAAAAGAAAAGAAAAAGAAATAGAGAAGAAGAAAGAAAAAAAAAAGGAAAAGAATAAAGAAAAAAAAAAAGAGAGAGAGAGGGAGATAGGAAAAAAAAGGAAGATAAAAGAGAAGGCTCAGCCCAAATGGGCCACAAGGTAAGATTTATGAAGTATACAAACAAAAACAGACAAACAAAAAGACTGATAAAAGTATATGACAAGAGATAAAAATGTGTGTATATATATGTAATATATATGCAAAAAAAGGGAAGAACCTCATCAGAAAGAACCCCAAGTGTAAGATTTATATACTATCAGGACAAACACAAATTCACAGAAACACTGGTGGAAGGAAAAATTGGGAGAGTGGTTATAAATTCTCAGTGTGGGTGAGGAAGTTTATTTTGATTTTTCCTGTATGTATCTTGATGTTTTTGTTAAGGAACTCAACTTTCCTTAGTTACAGGGGGATTAGAATCTGGTTTGTCTATAAGGGTAGCATTGTTTGGGGAAAGGGGATTACCTTGAAGTTTAACTCTGTATGTATATTTGAAAATACAATTTAAAAAAGAATAAACTAGACTAAACTAAGTTAAAATTTAAAAAAATTAAAAAAAATAGAAAAGAAAAAGAAAAACACGGGTGTATGTATCAGAAAGTTCAGGTTAGAAGGTTATTAAGGAATTTGATGTACTGGACATCTCAGTGTGATGGTAAATATGTTTAAAAATTATCTGTATGTATTAAAAAAAAAGAACCAGAATATTGGTAAAGAGTTAAAAATAAAAGTTGTACTTATGAAGTAGTAGTGGTTATTCACTTGTAGTCTTCTTTTTTTTTAATTTTTTCTTCTCTCCTGGTTGGTTTTCTGGGGGAGGGGTCTTCCACGTGGGTTTTCAGACAATGATGTTCCCTGAGTTAGGTCCTCAGGCTCCCCTCAAGAGGGTGGGCTCTGAGGAAACTGTTTTTTTCTGGCTTTTGTTCTCTGGGGTTTTTATGTTCTTTCATCTGCTTTTTTTCTTGCCTTGACAGCTTTTGATGGTTTGGGTGGTTTAGAGGAGAACAAACTGCACCCCGACCTCCCTCTCAGAGAGAAGCCTCAGAATGCTCTGCAGAGCTGTGGCAGAGTTGGTTCTGAGTCATGGTCCCTGGGGATGCAGGAGCTCCTCGTTGTACCCAATACCAGGGCAGCGGTGGCTCTCTGGGCAGCTCCAGACCTCCAGAGAGGTTCCAAGCAGAGATCGCACACTGAGATTTTCCCGCTGTCCCAGACTGGGAATGTCTGGTTTTTCCAGATGCCAGAGCTCCAAGCTAGCACCTATGATCACCTCTCCCAGGGGAGGGTGTGGGACATGTGTGTTTCAGGATTGCTGTCTGGCCAGGCTCCCAGCCCATCACGGGAGCCTGACCCCACTCATTCTTGGGCACCCTGGTGGCTCCGGCACGCTGGCGGCTCAGGCACCTAGACCTGATTTCTCTGCACCACTCTCTCTGGCTCAGCGCCAGGTAACGCTGTCCTGGGTCCGGGGACTTAGGTCCCTGTCCCTAACCTCCCCAACTCCCACTATTTCCCCCCACGATCCTTTGCTCTTTTTTTTTTTTTTTTTGAGTGTTTTCAACCAGACTCCAAGTTACTGTTGGTCCCCAGACGCAGGGTATACTCTAGTATTGTGGTATTACTTTCCAATTGGTCACCTCTGGTGCCTCCCTCCCCTTTTTGTTTATCTTCTGTTATCAGTCCAATGTTCCCACTCTGCTTTACCTGCCACTGGCGTCTTCTGCTCCTGTAGAGATCCAGACATGTGTAATTCTGATCTCAGGCTGATTTCATGGGTGATCGGAGTTCTTTGGTAGGTAATCAGCTCACTTTAGGGTACAGGTTGAATTGGCACCTCCTCCTACTTCTCTACCATCTTGACTCCCTTCTCATTATTTAATCTTGGTGGGTAACAATGCAAAGATTAGCCTCAATGAGAAGTCAAACTTGTGATTTTCACAGCGGCCAAGCCAGGCATCCAAATTCTACCAAGGTTAGAGCTGCAATGAACACCACAAAAGAACCCTAAGTATTTCAGGCAGACTGAGCACAAATTACAGTGTTGGTAGTGATACTCATTGAAAATTAATACTAATGTGAGAACTTTTTGATTTTCTATTTTGATCTCATTGAGTCTGATACTACATTTATAATCCATGGAGAACAGAAATTGTCTCCCCCTATACTTTTTCCCTGTATATATTTTCCATAAAGAATTTTTACATTCTAATATAATTCTCCGCTGCCCTTACAATAGTTATTCCTTTGATCTGACTTTCATAGAATTAGAATGCTCCCATTTCTTTGCAGAGAGTAAAAATTCCTGAAATGCAAGAAATAGAAAACTCTCTGTCTAGTGGGAATCAAATCTGTGCTTCCCCAGGTTTAAAAACATTTAAAGGAATCAGTATACTTTTGTAAAGACAGAATCCCATACATGTAAATGTTATGCATAAAAGTGTTTTTATTTTTTATTTATTTTTAACGTCTTAATTTAATTTTTTTTCAGTGTTCCAAGATTCGTTGTTTGTGCACCACAGCCATTGCTCCATGCAATAAATGCCTTCCTTAATACCCACCACCAGGTTAACACATCCCCACACACCTCCCCCTGCAAAATCCTCAGTTTGTTTCTCAGAGTCCAACATCTTATTAAAAAGAAAAACTGTTTATTGTTTTACAATAATAAATGAAAACTTTTAAGCTTCTCCAGTCAAACATGGTAAACAAATTTTTGTTGATCTTTTTTTGTTAGACAGTGAGTGCAAAACAACCTACGTGAGTATAAAATCTTGGAACACCATCTAAATAATGTACAAGTAAATAAATTAATCTCACATATAAGTATCTTTTTACACACACACACACACACACACACACACACACACACACAGAGTTCCATACACGGATTCCAAATAATTTCAATTAAAAAACCAATGCCTTTGGGATCCTGGGTGGCTCAGTGGGTTAAAGCCTCTGCCTTCGGGTCAGGTCATGATGCCAGGGTCCTGGGATCGATCATTGGCCTCTGCGCCCTGGGGAGCCTGGGCTCTCCGCATTGGTCTCTCTGCTCTGCAGGCAGCCTGCTTCCTCTCTCTTTCTGCCTGCCTCTCTGCCTAGTTGTGATTTCTCTCTGTCAAATAAATAAAATATAAAATAAATATATAATTATATAATATTATATCAGATAATATATAAAAAATATAAAATGTAAAAAATTATTTTAAAATGCCTTAAACACATTTATACATACCTTTCTGTCCTCTAAAGAAAATAATCCATTCACTTATATGAAACATTCCCACAAACCAAACACATTCAATGAGATTGATCCTGATTTCTTCTGATTTCTGTCATTCTATCCCATATCCTTCTTTGCTCTCCTTAGTAATTGCTTTCCAGCATATCTTCTCCATTTCTTTCATCAACATTTCCATTGCTCTGGAAGAGTTTTTGATTCTTATTTTTTTAATATTTTATTTAATTGACAGAGAGATCACAAGAAGGCAGAGAGGTGGGCAGAGAGAGAGGAAGGAAAGCAGGCTCCCTGCTGAGCAGAGAGCCCGATGTGGGACTCGATCCCAGGACCCTGGGATCATGACCTGAGCTGAAGGCACAGGCTTTAATCCACTGAGCCACCGAGGTGCCCGATCTTATTTTTTTAAATGAGAATATGATCTATAGTTACTGTCTTTGTGAGATGAAGGATGACCATACCTTCTGTTCTCTAGATTTAGTTAATTACTCACAGATATATTCTGCTGTGATACCTTTGGACAAGAGCCATCCTTGCCTCCTTTTCACACAGTACCCTTGACCTGGAATTTCACTTACATTCACCAACATTCTACACAAATGATTATTTAATGCCAAACCCATGTTTAGAAATTTTATTCCCAATTCTCAATAAGGTTTTCTTCTTGGTATTCTCTTTATTTGCCTAAATAAGCAAAGATCTTTAATCTCTTTTTGTGGATTGGAAGTTATTTTTGGTATTAATTATACAGGTATTTAATTTCAGCAAAAGGTAAAAATAACTAGTTACATCATCTTGCCTGTGCAAGAGATTGTAGTTTGAGAGTAAGATACACTTGACCAATATTCAATAGGTTCCAACTATCTGTTTTTGACCCTAAGCTCACTTAATTTCTTGAATATACACTTCTGCATCTATAGTGTAAAGCAAAAACTATCTGTTACTTCTATTTTAGGAGTTGTCATTGATGCTCCAACTAGATAATGTTTGTAAACTGTCAGGTTATATATACTTTTAAATACACACACACACACACACACACACACACACAAATTCAAATATATATATATACACACACATATATAATATTATATTATATATATTATATGTATTATATAAATACTATACATAGAGAGATATATCTCTATCTATCATCTATCTATATATATCTATATCGACTAAACCTCATTGGATAATTGCTTATTTCTCCCAAGTACATCTCTATCAATCACTCCTTGAACTATGCATGTCCTTCTTGTCATGCCAACTATACTGTACAATTAAAATGAGTGTTTACACTATCACTCAGTGAGTGAGTTTGACTATACTTTAATAGACCAACAAAATAAATCACAAACAAAAAACTTTACCTGGGCACATATCTGAATCCATACTACTTTACTGCCTCTTGGAGGAGAGTCATGATACAATATGTCTTTGCTTGTTCCTGGAAGTATCATATCTGATCTAGCAATCCAGAATTCCAATGATATTCATGTCCCATCCATGTGGCTCACTGAGCAATAACATTGGAATTTTTGTTCTTCATCTGGTCACTCCATCCAGTTTGGAATCTAAAAAAGAAGAGAGAGTTTCTGCCAAAAAATCTGCACTTCAAGGATCAGAATTAAGGTACAGCATGTTAGATTTCATTTACAATATCAACCAACTCATATGACAGTTAAAAAACACAACATTGACATGTGATGTCAGAATAGTGTAAGATGGTATCTCATACACCTGTCTGACATCACATTTCAATTATTATTATTATTATTATATGGTTTCATATGTGGAATATAAAAACACTGGATAGGATCATAGGGTAAGGCAGAGAAAATTAAATAAGAAGTCATCAAAGAGGGAGAAAAACCGTGAGAGACCCTTAACTATAGTCAACAAACTGAGGGTTGCTAGAGGGGATGATGATGGGGGATGGACATTAAGGAGGGTGCATGATGTGATCATCCTTAGTTGTTAAATACAACTGCTAAATTATTGAACATTACATCTGAAACTAAGGATGCACTATATGTTGACTATTTGAATTTAAGTTAAAATATTCTGTTTTTAATGTTGCTTATTCTTTTTTTTAATATTTTATTTACTTGACAGAGAGAAATCACAACTAGGCAGAGAGGCAGGCAGAGAGAGAGGAGGAAGCAGGATCCCTGCAGAGCACAGAGCCCGATGCGGGGCTCAATCCCAGGACCCTGGGATCATGACCTGAGATGAAGGCAGAGGCTTTAACCCACTGAGCCACCCAGGCGCCCCAAGTTAAAATATTCTTTAAAAAGAAATGTGGTATCAGAATACCAAAATAGTGGTAAACTTAGAACAAAATTGAAAAAAAAAAAAAAACAAGGTTACCAGCTGAAATGTGAAAGTATTTAATTAATTAGGTTTGGCACTGAATTATTTTAATATTGTAGAATATTTCACAAGAGGAGATCTTAGGTTCTAGACCAGTTGTTCTTAAATGTTTTAGCTAAGGAACAATGGATAGTCACTATTTAAAGAATGACAAAATAACAAAATCAGATTTTATTTTATTGGTGAAAATGTTGTCTTGTCGTTTAATATGGTGAATAGTAGAAATTGAATCCTACAAGTAAATTTCAGTATAATCAAAATACATGTATTAGCTTAAAAATAATTTGAAGTTTGCATTCTCCACTCAGTCAGGAGGCAGGATGGTATGCATCCTTTGCCTTTAGATATGAAATTCTAAACAAAACTGCCCAGCCAGGCCATATACAGCCTTAAGCTTTGGATTCTGTTTGCCCAATGCTGGCTTTCTGGATGACAGAGCATGCCTCTCATGTCTGATTTTTTTTTCCCTAAAGTAAGTCTTTTGTTTAAGATGTAGTGAGAGCTTCTAGGAGGACAATGACTTAATTGAGCTCAAGATCAGGTTCCATAAAATTTTTTGTGAGCCTGTCTGTTCATACATATTTGGTTAATGAATGTTGATATGATTGGCAGATTTATTCCTAAACTTGCTAACTTGTTTCTTTTAATTGTTTTCAATTGGTATGGGGAAAAGGGCTAACAATTTCTCTCCTCAATACATCATTGGCTACTTCTGTGGTCTTCAAGTCACACACACATACACACACACTGTGGTAGATTTATAAGGAGTAGTAAAATTCATAGCATGAGCCAGTGTTGCTACTGATTGGAAAGTTTGCAATTGTGAAAAAAAAAAACTAATGGATTATATAAAGTAACTGGTATGACTTAGTGTACTAAGATGGCTCCCTGAAGAAATAAATTGTTTTGGAGTTGATCATTTCTTAAGTTTTCATGCAAAGGAATCAAACTGGTATTCATTTTGATGGCTAAATTTAACTCTGAGAATCAAACACTATCAAAAATAATAAATGTTTAATTTTAAAAAGAAAATGCAGAGCATTTTAATCACCTGACATCTATTAAAGTGTCTACATCAGGGTGTATAAAGTATTTTATCAGATTTATAGACTCAGTTAATCAATTTGACATGACACAAAATGATGGCAATCATTCCACTACTGTCTGGGGTCACATGTTGAAAGCTTTATGGTTATCCAAAGTTATCCAAAGGTGTCAGTAAGTTTGGTTAGTTATGACTAAGACAGGTATGGAAGACAATGCATGTCTCTGTGTTGCTAAGAAAAGAATGTAACATAGTGTCCAGATGTTTTCCTGACTAAGCGCCCCATAACTTGGCCAGGACTAGCCTTCTCATAGTGTGGTCCATTTCACCAACATCAGAATAATTTGTGCTCATCTTGGAAATGCAGATTTCAGTAACTCACCCTAAGACTAACCATTGAATTTTCTGGGTATAGGGTCTGGAATCTGTATTTTAGCAAGCAACCCAAGTGGTTCTACTGAACAGTAATAACCGAGAGTCATGAATTAATGCTTAAGGTGGTTCAAAGATCCAAGTACAAAGAGTAGAGAAATGAAGTAGAAAGCCCCCTACTGGCTGAGGGACTCTTCCAACTACAGGACAAAAGTCATTGATTTTCACCAGAGCTTGTTAAAATTTTTGTCTGCATAAAATACTCCAAAAACTGATGGAAGATACTTCTTTCAGATTCCCATATCCCTTTTTCTGGAGGATCAAGCTGGCATAGATGCAAAGGTTAATTGTGTAGAAGCCATAAAATCCTTGAGGCAATTTCTTTATATTTCTCTCTATGTAAGTGAAATAAAATTTAATCTAACCTTACTTTAAAATACAGTAAGGATGTAAATCAAATTTTCAAGGTGTTCTTTTGATGGCTGAGTAACCAAATCTTTATCCTTGTATCTACTGATGGACACTTAGATTGCTTCCATATCTCAGTTATTTTAAGTAAATATACTGCAATAAAAATAAGGGTGCACACATATTTTCAATTCAGTGTTTTCATTTTCTGGTAATGTTCCATAGTGAGACTAGTGGGTTGTATGGTATTTCTAATTTCACTTTTTGAGGTACCTTTATATTGTCTTCCACAGTGGGTGCACCAACAAGTTACATGCTTGTCAAAACTGTGTGAGGATTTCTTTTCATTCACAACCTTGCCCACAAGTTGTTATTGCTTGACTTTTTTATGCTAGACATTCTGAAGGTGTAAGATGATAAGTCACTTTGGTTTTGATTTACCTTTCCCTGATGATACGGGATGATAAACATCTTTTCATATATCTGTTGGCCATATGTATATTTTCTTTGGAAAATATCTATTCAAGTTTTCTACCCAGGCAAATTCTACCAAACATTTGTTTGTTTTTATTTAAATTTAATTAATTTCAATTAAATTCAATTTTAATTAAATCCAATTAAATTCAATTTATAGTAAATTCAAATTCAATTAAAATTTTAATTAAATTCAATTAAATTTAAATTCAATTCAATTTTATTTAAATTCAATTCAAAATTTAAATTCAAATTTAAATTCAATTATTTAAATTCAATTAAATTCAATTTTATTTAAATTAAATTCAATTTTATTTAAATTAAATTCAATTTATTTAAATTTAATTAAATTCAATTGATTCAAAAAATCAAAAATTAAATTCAACTATTTAAATTCAATTAACATAAAATGTGTAATTAGTTTCTGAGGTAGATTCAGTGATTCATCAGTCTTACATAATGCCCAATGTCACTATATCTCATGCCCTCCTTAATGTCCATCATCCAGTTACCCCACCACCAACTGTTCCCCTCCATCAACCCTCAGTTTTTTTTCCTGTGATTAGGAGTCTCTTATGGTTTATCTCCCTCTCTGATTTCATTTTGTTTTATTTTTCCCTCCCTTCCCATATGATCCTTCATTTTGCTTCTTAAATTCCACATATGAGTGAGATCATATAATGATTACTTTTCTCTGACTGGCTTATTTTGCTTAGAATAATATCCTCTAGTTTCATCCATGTTGTTCTAAATGGCAAGATTTCATTTTTTTATGGCTGAGTAGTATTCCATTATATATATCCCATTCCGTCATATATACACCACATCTTCTTTATCCATTCATCTGTTGATGGGCATCTGGTCTCTTTCCATAGTTGGCTGTTGTATATATTGTTGCTATAAACATTGGGGTGCAGGTGCCCCTTCAGTTCACTGCATTTGTATCTTTGGGGTAAATAGTAGTGAAATTGCTAGGTCATAGTGTAGTTCTATTTTCAACCTTTTGAGGGACCTCCATACTATTTTCCGGAGTGGCCAAACCAATTTGCATTCACACCAGCAGTGTAAGAGGGTTCCCCCTTCTCCACATACTCTCCAATATCTGTTGTTTCCTGAACTGGTTATTATTTTCCTATTATGACCTGTGTGAGGTGGTATCTCATTGTGGTTTTGATTTGTATTTATCTGATGCACAGTGATTTTGAGCATTTTTTCATGTGCCTGTTATTTCTATGTTATTTGTAGAAATGTCTGTTTGTGTCTTCTGCCCATTTCTTAATTGGATTATTTGTTCTTTGAGTGTGGAGTTTGATAAGGCCCCTGTAGATTTTGGATCCTAGCCCTTTATCTGATGAGATATTTGCATATATCTTCAGTCATTCCTTTAGTTGTCTTTGGTTTCTTTTGCTGTGCAAAAGGTTTTTATCTTGATGAAGTCCCAATAGTTCATTTTTGCCTTTGTTTCCTTGCCTTTGGATAGGTATTTAGCAAGAAATTACACAACCAAGGTCACAGAGGTTGTTGCCTGTGTTCTCCTTTAGGATTTTGATGGATTACTGTCTCACACTGAGGTCTTTCACCCATTTTGAGTTTATTTTTGTGTGTGGTGTAAGAAAATTTCCCAGTTTCATTTTTCTGCATGTGGCTGTCCAATTCTTCCACCAACATTTCTTGAAGATATTTTCTTTTTTCAATTGGATATTCCTTACTGATTTCTCAAACATTAGTTGACCATAGAGTTGAGGGTCCATTTCTGGGGACTCTATTTTGTTCCATTGATCTATATGTCTGTTTTTGTGCCAGTACCATGCTGTCTTGATGATCACAGCTTTGTAGTAAAGTTTGAAGTCAGACATTGTGATGCCCCAAGGTTTGGTTTTCTTTTTCACCATTTGTCTGGAGATTCAGGGTCTTTTATGGTTCCATAGAAATTTTAGATTATTTATTTCAGCTCTGTGAATAAAGTTGATGATATTTTGATAGGGATTCTATTGAATATTTCGATTCCTAAAGGTAGCAGAGACATTTCAACAATGTTTGTTCTTGTAATCCATGAATGAGGAACTCCCCTCCCCATTTCTTTGTGTCTGCCTCAGTTTACTTCAGGAGTGTTCTATAGTTTTCTGAGTACAGATCCTTTACCTCTTTGGTTAGGTGTATTCCTAGGTATCTTATGGATTTTTGAGCAATTGAAAATGGGATCAACTCCTGAATTTCTCATCTGTATCATTGTGAGTGTATAGAAATGCAACTGATTTCTGTGCATTGATTTTATGTCCTGTCACGTTGCTGAATTCCTGTAGCGTTCTAGCAATATTGGGGTGAAGTCTTTGGGGTTTTCCACAAAGAGTATCAGGACTTCTGCAAAAAGAGAGAATTTTACATTTATTTATTTATTTTTTTTAAATTTGTTTATTTACAGCATAACAGTGTTCATTGTTTTGGCATCACACTCAGTGCTCCATGCAGTACGTGCCCTCCCTATTACCCACCACCTGGTTCCTCAACCTGCCACCCCCCCCGCCCCTTCAAAACCCTCTCGTTGTTTTTCAGAGTCCATAGTCTCTCATGGTTCATCTCCCCTTCCAGGTTCCCTCAACTCCCTCTCCTCTCCATCTCCCCATGTCCTCCATGTTATTTGTTATGCTCCACAAATAAGTGAGACCATATGATCCTTGACTCTCTCTGCTTGACTTATTTCGCTCAGCATAATCTCTTCCAGTCCCATCCATGTTGCTACAAAAGTTGAGTATTCATCCTTTCTGATGGAGGCATAATACTCCATTGTGTATATGTACCACATCTTCCTTATCCATTCATCGGTTGAAGGGCATCTTGGTTCTTTCCACAGTTTGGTGACCGTAGCCATTGCTGCAATAAACATTGGGGTACAGATGGTCTGAAATTCTCCTTTTTGGTAGGGTCTTTGCCTGGTTTGGGGATCAGGGTAATGCTGGCTTCCTAAAAAGAGTCTGGAAGTTTTCCTTCTGCATCAATTTTTTGGAACAGCTTCAGGATAATTGGTGTTATTTCTTCTTTGAAAGTTTGGTAGAATTCCCCAGGAAATCCATCAGGTCCTGGGCTCTTGTTTTTTGGGAGGTTTTTGATCACTGCTTCAATCTCGTTACTAGATATCGGTCAATTCAGGTTGTCCATTTCTTCCTGGTTCAATTTTGGGAGTTTGTAGTTTTCCAGGAACGCATCCATTTCATCTAGGTTGCTTAGCTTATTGGCATATAACTGTTGGTAATAATTTCTGATGATTGTTTCTATTTCCTTGGTGTTAGTTGTGATCTCTCCCTTTTCATTCATAATTTTATTAATTTGGGCTTTCTCTTTTTTCATTTGGATTAGTGTGGGAAATGGTTTATTGATCTTATTGATTCTTTCAAAAAACCAGCTTTTAGTTTCATTGATACATTCTACTGTATCTCTGGTTTCTACCTCATTGATCTCTGCTCTAATCTTGATTATTTCCCTTCTTGCATGTGGAGTTTGTTTGATTTGTTGTTGATTCTCCAGTTCTTCAAGGTGTAGAGACAGCTGGTGTATTCTGGATTTTTCAATGTTTTTGAGTAGGCTTGGATGGCTATGTATTTCCCCCTTAGAATTGCCTTTGCTGTATCCCACTTGTTTTGGACCGAAGTGTCTTCATTCTCATTGGTTTCCATGAATTGTTTAAGTTCATCTTTGATCTTTGATCTTTGATAGAGTATTCTTGGCTGCATGTTCTTCTCATTTAGTACTCAGAATATATTTTGCCAGCCCTTTCTGGCTTGCCAGTTCTCTGTGGAAAGGTCTGACGTTATTCTAATGGGCTTTCCTCTGTACATAAGGAGCTTTTTTGTCCTAGCTGCTTTTAAGAGGGTCTCTCTTGAAACATAATTCCTCATTCTAACGATAAGGTGTCGTGAGGACTTTCAAGAATTTAAAATCTTGGGAGGAAATCTCTCTGCCTCTAGTACATGAATGTTGTTTCCATTCGTGAGATTGGGAAAATTTTCATAGACAACTTCTTCCACTATATCTTCTAGACTTCTTTCTTTTTCCTCCCCTTCAGGGATTCCAATAATTCTGACGTTGGAACGTTTCATGGCATTGTTTATTTCCCTGATTCTGTTTTCGTGGCTTCTGAGCTGTTTGTTCCAGACTTCCTCCTGATCCTTTCTCTCTATCTGTTTGTCCTCCAGATCACTAATTCTATCTTCTGTCTCAGTTACCCTAGCTTTTAGAGAATTTAGATTAGATTGGAACTCATTGAGAGCATTTTGAACATCATCCCTGGTGGCTTTCAGTTCTGCCCTAACATTATGAACATCATCCCTGGTGGCTTTCAGTTCTGCCCTAATCAAGTCTGTTTGGTCATCCATAGCTTTCTCCAACCTAGCTATTGCCTGGATAATTGTTAGTCTGAATTCCTTTTCTGACATATTGTCTATGTCAATAGCCATTAGCTCTGTTGCAGAAGGCCCATCCTCTGTATTTTTCTTCTGTTGGGTATTCCTCCTCCTAGTCATTTTGGAAAGAGATGACTGAACAGATGCAGCTGGACTTATCGATTGTGGTGCAGTCAATGTGCACCCTGGAACGCTTCTGTGCAATCAGGATTCCCCACCCAAATGAGAGTAAAAAGAAAAGAAAAAGAAATAAAGAAGAAGAAAGAAAAAAAAAAGGGAAAGAAAAAAAGGAAAAAAGAGAGAGAGAGAGAGAGAGATAGGAAAAAAAGGAAGATAAAAGAGAAGGCTCAGCCCAAATGGGCCATAAGGTAAGATTTATGAAGTATACAGACAAACAAAAAGAATGATAAAAGAACATGACAAGAGAAATATATATATATGCAAAAAAAAGGGAAGAACCTCATCAGAAAGAACCCCAAGTATAAGATTTATATATTATCAGGACAAACACAAATTCACAGAAACACTGGAGGAAGGAAAAATTGGGAGAGTGGTTATAAATTCTCAGTGTGGGTGAGGAAGTTTATTTTGATTCTTCCTGAAGGTATCTTGATGTTTTTGTTAAGGGACTCAACTTTCCTAAGTTACAGGGGGATTAGAAACTGGTTTTCCTATAGGGGTAGCATTGATTGGGAAAAGGGGATTACCTTGAAGTTTAACTCTATATGAATAGTAGAAAATAAAAATTAAAAAAGAATAAACTGGACTAAACTAAGTTAAAATTAAAAAAGAATTAAACAAATAGAAAAGCAAAAGTAAAACACGAGTGTATGTATCAAAAAGTTCAGGTTAGAAGGTTATTAAATAATTTGATGTACTGGTCATCTCAGTGTGGTGGTAAATAGGTTAAAAAATTATCTGTATGTATAAAAAAAAAGAACCAGAATATTGGTAAAGAGTTAAAAATAAAAGTTGTATTTATGAAGTAGTGGTGGTTGTTCTCTTGTAGTCTTTTTTTTTTTTTCTTCCTTCCTGATTGGTTTTCTGGGGGAGGGGCCTGCCACGTGGGTTTTCAGACAGTGATGTTCCCTGAGTTATGTCCTCCCGCTCCCCTCAAGGGGGTGAGCTCTGAGGAAACTGTTTTTTTTCAGGCTTTTGTTCTCTGGGGGTTTTTATGTTCTTTCATCTGCTTTCTCTTGCCTTGACAGCTTTTGATGGTTTTTGGAGGTTTAGAGGAGAGCAAACTGCACCCCGACCTCCCTCTCAGAGAGAAGCCCCAGAATGTTTTGGAAAAGCTGCTGGCTGAGTCGGTTATGAGTCACTGTCCCTGGGGATGCAGGAGCTCCTCATTGTACCCAAAACCAGGGCAGCGGTGGCTGTCTAGGCAGCTCCAGACCGCCAGAGAGGTTCCAAGCAGAGATCGCACACTGAGATTTTCCCGCTGTCCCGGGCTGGGAATGTCTGGTTTTTCCGGATGCAAGAGCTCCAGGCTAGTGCCTATGAGCATGTATCCCAAGGGAGGGTGTGGGACACGAGCGTTTCAGGATTGCCGTCTGGCCAGGCTCCCAGCCCCTCACGGGAGCCAGACCGCACTCGTTCTCGGGCGTGCTGGCATTCAGGCGCACTGGCGCCTCAGGGACGGAGACCTGATTTCTCCGCTGCACTTTCTCTGGCTCAGCACCAGGGGAGGCTGTCCTAGGTCGGGGGGACTTAGGTCCCTGACCCTAACCGCCCAGGTTCCCACTATTACCCCCCCGGGATCCTTTGCTCTTTGTTTTTTGAGTGCTTTCAACCAGACTCCAAGTTAATGCTGGTTCCCAGACACAGAGCACTCTCGTGTTGGGGTATTACTTTCCAATCAGTGACCTCTGGTGGCTCCCTCCCCCTTTTGTTTATCTTCCCATATCAGTCCGATGCTCCCAGTCTGCTTTACCTGCCACTGGCGTCTTCTGCTCCTGTAGAGATCCAGACGTGTATAATTCTGATCTCAGGCTGATTTCATGGGTGGTCGGAGTTCTTTGGTAGGTAATCAGCTCACTTTAGGGTAAAGGTTGAAATGGTGCCTCCTCCTACTTCCCCGCCATCTTGACCGCCCCCCTTGCCTTTGCAATTTGATCAAAGATCAGTTTTCTGTATTCATGAGGGTCTTTTTCTGGGATCTGTATTCTGTTCCATCAATCTATTTTTTATTTATCAATATTACCCTCTCTTGATTACTGAATCTTTACAGTAAGTCTTGAAATCAGGTAACATCAGTCCTCCAAATTTATTCTTCACCTTCGGTATTGTGTTGGGTCTTCTGGCTCTTTTGCCTCTCTGTGCAACTTTAGAATAAGTTTATCAATATTCATAAAATAACTTGCTGGGATTTTGATTGGGATTGTACTGAATCCATAGATCAATTTGGAGATAATTGACACCTTGACAATATTAAGTCTTCCTATAAACTAATAAGGAATATCACTTCATTTGGTTAGCTCCACTTTAATATCACTTATCAAAATTTTACAGTTTTCCTCATATGGATCTTGTATATATTTTGATGTACCTAAGTATTTCATTTTTCTTTGGATGGTAATGGAAATGTTACTGTGTTTCTAGTTTCAAATTTCACATGTTCATTGTTGGGACATAAGAAATCAATTGACTTTTGTATATTAACTGTGTATTTTACACCCTTGCTTTAATAACTTACTGGGTCCAGGAGTTAGCTGACTGATTTTTTTCCAATGTTCTGCATAGACGATTGTGCCACTTGAAAAGAAAGAGAGAGAGAAAGAAAGAAAAATTATGTCTTCCTTCCAATTTGTAGACCTTTTTTCTTTTCTGCCTGAACGCATTAGCAAAACTTCCAGTATAATGTTGAAAACATGTGGTGAGATGGAACATCCTGTTATCCTTGTCTTTTACGTGATCTTCATGGGAGGATTTAGTTTCTCACCATTAAGTATGATGTTAACTGTGTATGTGTGTGGGTATGCACATATGTGTGTGTGTGTGTGTGTGTGTAGCATATGCATAAGCATATATAGCTGAATACATCACTACTATTATTTTTTTAACAAACCGTTATGTCAGATTAGTTAAAAATAAGTAAAAACGTTTTATTTTATCTTCACTTCTGTTTGATTTTTTTCCTTTCTCTATGTAGCTCTGATTTTCTTATCTGCATTATATTTCTTCTGTCTAAAGAATTTCTTTTAACATTTCTTGTAAGGCAAGTCTTCTGGCAAGAAATTTCCTTGGTTTTTGTTTGTCTAAGTTTTTATTTCTCCTTCACTTTTTTTTTCAAAATTTATTCATGTGACAGACAGAGATCACAAGCAGGCAGAGAAGTAGGCAGAGAGAGAGTGAGAGGGGGAAGCAGGATCCCCACTGAGCAGAGAGCCTGATGTGGGCTCGATCCCAGGAACATGGGATCATGACCTGAGCCGAAGGCAGAGGCTTTAACACACTGAGCCACTCAGGTGCCCCTCTCCTTCACTTTTTAATAAAATATTTGCAGGGTGCAGGATTCTAAGATGGCATTTTTTTCCCTCTCAGTACCTTAAATATTTCACTCCACTATCTTCTTGGTTTCTAAGAAGTCACATGTAATTATCTTGGCTTCTCTTTAGGTAAGGTGTCTTTTTCCTCTGGCTTCATTTTCTTTCTTTCTTTCTTTCTTTTTTTCTCCTTTTATTTTCTGTGATTTGAGAAGGATACACGTAGGTGTAGTCTGTTGGTATTTATCTTCCTTGGTGTTGTTAGGCTTCTTGGATCTGTGGTTTCGTGTATGACATTATTTGGGGGCAAATCTCAGTCATTGTTTCAAACATTTCTTCTCTTCCTTTCTCTTTTTGTTCTCCCTCCCACTGGGTATTCCAATGGGTATCCTCATTTTGCATATGTTACACATTTTATTCTTTTTTTAAAGATTTTATTCATTTATTTGACACAGAGCAAGGGATCACAAGTAAGCAGAGCAGCAGGCAGTGTGAGAGGGGGAAGCAGGTTCTCCACTGAGCAGAGAGCCCGATGCAGGGCTCGATCCCAGGACCCTGAGATCATGATCTGAGCTGAAGGCAGAGGCTTACCCCACTGAGCAACACAGGCACCTCCTCCCCCTTTTTTAAAAGATTTTATTTCTTTATTTGACAGAGAGAGAGAGAGATCACAAGTAGGCAAAGCAGCAGGGAGAGTGAGAGGGGGATATGTATGTAATACTTTTAAAATTCCCCATAGTCCTTAAAACTACATTCTGTTTCAGCCTCTGTTCTCTTTCCTTTTTGGTTTTCAGGTATTCAGTTAATATATCCTCTAGCTCAGAGAGTTTTTCTTCAGCCATATCTAATCTACTAATGAGCCCATCAAAACATTCTTTCTGTGTGTGTGAGTGTGTGTGTGTGTGTGTGTGTGTGTGTGTGTGTGTGTGTGTGTGTCTGTTTTACCTCTAACATTTCTTTTTGTTCTGTCTTAGGATTTCCATCTTTCCACTTACATTGTCCATTTACTCTTGCATTGTCTACTTCATCCTATAGAGCCCTTCCTATATAACTCAAAGCTATTTTAAATTCCCAGTCTGATAATGTAATGTCCCTGCCATGTCTGGAAGTGATGCATATGCTTTCTCTTCAAATTGTGTGTGTGTGTGAGGGGGGTTGTTTTGTTTCCTTTTTGTAATGCCTTATAACTCCATCTTGATACCTAGACATGCCATACTGGGTAAAAGGAACTGCAGTAAATAGGCCTTTAATAATGTGCTGGTGAGGTGTTGGAGAGGGAAAATATTCTATAGTGCTACTATGAGGTCTGTGTTTTAGTGTGCCTATGCTTCTGGACTTTGAACTTCACAAGGGTTTCATGGGGATTTTCTCCTCCCCCCTTAGCTGTGCTCCTGGGGGCTGGGTCTGCCTGCTCAGAGTCATACGCTGGCATGGTCAGTGGGTTGCCTGTCCCCTAGCAGATCTCTGCAAGCATCCACAGTCCAAGGATGCTCCTCTGAGCGCCTCCGCCCAAGGAGGGCCGCTGGGGGTTGGTCCGGTCATAGAGTGCCCTGTTTGGAGGGGGCAGGTCCAAGGCTGGGCAGGACATGGAGCACTCTGGTGATTTTGGCCTCAATGGCCTGCAGCCCATGGTGCCCAGCACTGTGGTGAATGTCCCCAAAGGGAGGGGGCCCGCAACACAAGGAGCCTGTCTCCCTGTCTGAGGGCAACAGCCTCCAGTGTTCCAGTGTCCTCGCCAGATCCACCAGCACCCTCAGGACATGACTGTGTAGCCTCCTCCTGGGTTGGGATTTGTGGGAAAGTCTTCTCCATGGAAACAATGTTCCTCCAGAAGAAGACTCTAGGGATGCAGTTGGGGCACTCCTCTTCTCTGACAGGCATGTCTCAGTGAGAAGCCCAGGAACCAAGAACATGAGGATGTTGAACAGTGCCCTGCCCAGACCATAGCCCCCATCTCCCCACGTATGCCCTCCATACTGCCACTACCCTGAAAGAGCTGGCTGTGTCAAGGATTTTTTTTTAAGATATTTATTTATTTATTTATTTGACAGATATAGATCACAAGTAGGAAGATAGGCAGGCGAAGAGAGGAGGGAGGAGTCTCCCAGCAGAGCAGAGAGCCCTACGTGGGTCTCAATCCCAGGTCCCTGGCATCATGATCTGAGCAAAGGCAGAGGCTTTAATCCACTGAGGCACCCAGGCACCCATGTCAAGGATTTAATGCTGGAGTCTTGTGTGGCCTGCTGTGTGAGTTCTGTGACCTTCCTGCCTTCCCTGCCCTCACAGCGCCAAGGCCAGAAGCTATTATGTTATCCCCAGGTTTCCCATCTAGGGTCTTTGAGTCTCTCTGAGAAGCCCTGCAAGCTCCCTCCCAATCTCCAGTTGCTGTGGTTCTTGTGGCAGGGATCCTCCTTCAGTCCAGGTGCATGTTGCAGGCACTGGGGCCTCGCCTCTCTTTGCACCACGCCTCCCCTAGGGCTCGCACCCTTGGGTGCCTCCAAGTTCCCCTGGCATTCGCTATCTGAGAATAAGGTCCCCTCCAAGTAGTCAGGGACCCTGGCATCATCCAGGGAGTGGTAGCAGGCACAAAGGAAGGTAGGAGGGCAGGTGGGCTGTGGCCCTGGGCCTCACAACTGGACACTGAGGCGCTGCCACTGGGCATCTTTTTTCTAGTGGGTCGGGCTGGGGGGAAGTTACTCCATCCACACCATGCTCCCGCCATGATTCTGGGGGCTCAAAGGTGGTGATCAGACTCACAGATGACCTTGGGATGCTTATGGTCCATCCACAGGGGCACGGAGGTTTGGTTTGGCTGGAACCCAGCTGCAGCAGGGCGTGGACTGCCGTGGAGGGTCATGAGGGCCATGGAGGACCAGACACAAGGACCTTAGCCCTGTGGGGTCCCCTGGTACCATGGTGGGAGTGCTGGGTCAGAGAGGGCCGGGCCTGGGGCCGGGGGCATGGGGCAGCTGAAGCTCAAGAGACAACTTGGAGCATTCCCTACAGGTGCACAGAGCAGCCCTTTGGCATGCTGGTGCTTACTGGCCAGGTGTCTGGGAAAGGGTCCCCTGAGCAAGTGCACTTGGCCAGCCAAGAATCAGGGCATCTGCCGCCCTGCTATGTGCAGACAGCAATTGGGACTTTCTGGCCCTTTCACTTCTCCTCCACTCCTTCCCCCAAGACCTTCTCCTATTTGCCCCCCCCCCCTTTATTCCCTGTGTCCTGGTGGTGCCCCTCCAGTTTCTCTGGAAGCAAACTGAAATTAGAAGGATCATGGAACTCTTGCCTAAGAAATGTCTGGAGGTACTGGGTTTCTATAATGAGAACCTGGAGGGGCTGTGTGGGCCTTTTGATGGTCCAGACGTCACAGCCTTTCCTGAGTCTGCACACCAGGATCCTGGGTTGGCAAGAAGACATTTGAGGAGAGGTGAGATGCTGCTCTGAATATGGAAAGGAAAGGGTGTTCCCCAGGATCTTGACCATGTCCCGGGGCACCTAGGGATGCCTGTGAACTTGGTGATATATGGGCCTAAGTGCTGGCCAGTCTCTGATGTATTGAGGCTGTGGTGTGACCTTGTGGCTTTTCCCCTTCTGAGATGAGAATGCACGGATAGGGGTGTGTGTTTGTGTGTGTGTGTGTGTGTGTGTGTGTGAGAGAGAGAGAGAGAGAGAGAGAGAGAGAGAATTCACCAAGCTAGGGCCACATTCAGGAAGATAAATGAATGTTCAGAGTAATTGACATGGACTTTAAAGCATTTTTTTTTAATTCTTGTAAACTTAAGGAATTGGGAAAAATGAAAGATTGATACTCCTGGGCAGTTTTCTTCCTTTACTAAGGGGAATTAAGCATACTGGCAGGACATTTGTGTAGCTTGATCATTTATCAAGTAGTACTTCTCCAATAAATGAAAGATTGCCTCACATCTTAAGCCGTTGTTCTTAAGATGCTGTCTTTCATTATATATCCTAATGGGCTGTCACATTATCACCACTCTGTCGCTCTTTCTATTTCTGCTTCTATTTCTATTTCTATTTTTCTTTCTTTTCAAAGGAAATTTTGCTAATCTGGGTGTTCTGTCGCTTTTTAATACCTTTGGGGCCAAGACGAGAATGAATAATTTTTTTCTTTTGCTTTTAATATTTTCTTTCCATAAAAGTGCTCCTTGGTCATTTTAAATATTAGCAGCCATGCCTTGATTCCACTCCTCCATATTAAGAATAGAAATTAATGATAATATATATATATATATTTTTACAAACTGTAATTCATGCATCATTGCCATTTATACTCTTATGGACACTAGTCTTCAGGTAACCCAAATACTCAGCAGACTCATCTTTATGTTCCGTCTTGACCTTTTGGCCTTTGGTAGTTTTCGTGAGTCATGAGACTTATTTCCTAAAAAGTCTACTATGTGATTATACTATATGTTGTAGTGTTAACTACCAAGGTGTAGATCAATGTTGTTTGAATTGCCAGTTTCAATCAAAATTATAAAAATTAAATGGAAAAATAAATCCTAACAAATTAGTAATGGTGAGAACAGTTTTGTATTACTTCTTTTCTCTGTTTCAAATATGTGTCTCTATTTTGGCTAGTGATGTAAAACATGTTTTTCTTCTGAATGGGCTTAATTTTTAAAGATAATTTTATTGGCCAGATCACTATATGGAGACAGTTCATCTGGCTTTTAGTCTGATACTATCTTGATGGTCTTGAGGAATCACTTGACTTGTTTCAGTTTCTTCCTTTGTAAATGGGAATCAAAGGGATACTGTTGCAGAATGTGCTTTGAAAAGTGCATGGATGACAATTACTTCTTTTTTTAAATTTTATTAATTTTTTTTGTTTATTTACAGCATAACAGTGTTCATTGTTTTGGCATCACACCCAGGGCTCCATGCAGTACGTGCCCAATTACTTCTTTTATTCTAAGATAACAAGGTGATGATTAATAGAAAAAGCAAAACAGCACCTTTCAAGCTCGTCATCCTGAGAGACTGTTAATCCAGTGGTACCGCCATTGCCTCTAAAGTAGTTTGTATTCCCCAAAATTACTGTTAAGGAGGCAATTGCATACAATGTTGTGAAATTTGGAGTGTGATCACCCAGTTTCAAGTCTTCACTGAGTTGGTCCTATTTTTCTGACCTTCATCTTCACCTTCAGTTTCCTATTTCTAAAATGAATATAACAGTAGTACCTATTATTCAAGATGGTTAGGAGCATTAACTGTGAAATGGAGTGAATACTGTAATAGAAAAAGCACTCAATAAGTATTAGCTCTTACTGTGTGTAGTTTCTCCATATTTGTGGTTCATACTTTTCTCCCACTTGTTCAAGCTAAAATATGGGTTTCATTTTTAACTCCTTCATTTGCTTACTCTATCACAACCATTAGAAAGGCCGGTCAACTATTACTTCACAACACAACTTTAATTTCTCCACTTCCTCTGTACTGCTGCCACTGTGGCCCAAGCGAGACCACCACCATCTCTCACTGATACCTTTCCAGAAGCTCTGTAACTTGTCTAACACCTTTCTTCCTCTTGCCTGGCCTGGTTTTCAATTGGTAGCACCAGAGTGATCTGTAAAAATGTACACTGATCAGACTTCTCCCTTCCTTAAAGTCCTATAGTGGCTTTCCATTATACTTAGATAAAAATCAGACGCCATTTCTTAGCCTTCTCTATTTCTCCCTTCTTACCTACCTTTTCCACCTTGTGTATTCTCCAGCCACATGGGCATTCCCTTGCATGTATCAGGTCTTCTGATTCATTCCTATTTTGAGGCCTTGGGTGTTGCTCCTCCCTCGGCTTCCGCCACAGGTCTTTGCAGTGTTGACTCTCTCATGTTCAGATATCTGGCCATCTCTGAGGCCTTCCTGACTACCTAAGTGGAAGTTGCTGCCCTCAGTCATGCTCCATACCTTTGTTTGATTTTCATCTTAGCATTCATCCTTGCCTCTTTTCTTATTTACTTCTCATGTGACCTGAGCCCTTTGCCAGATTTTGAAAACCACGGGAATTGGGATATTATTTTCTGTATTGTTATTAATTTCTGTATGGTTGTAGGCTGCTTCTCTAGAGCTTAGGACAGTGCACCTATGAGGTACTCCGTAAATACTGCTTGAACAGGACAGTGAATAGGACAGATGTTCAGAGTGTTTGATTTAGACCAGAATCAGCAAATCTTTTCTTAAAGATTCCAGATAATAGATAATCTAGATTTGTAGACCATAAGGTCTCTATTGCAACTACCCACTTTGCCCTGGTAGTGCTATAGCAGCCACTGATATTATGTAAATGACTGGGCATAAGTTTGTTCCAATAAAACTGGGCTTGGAAGAATAGGAAGTGTGTCCCTGGTGTATAGTTTGCTCATCCCCTGCTTTAGAGCATTGCTGTTGACTAGAACTTTCTGTGTTGATGGTACTGCTCTTTATCTACAATATCCAGTCTGATAGCCACTAGCTACATGTGGTGTTGAGCACTTGATGTGTGGCTGGTACAAGTGAGGAACAAAAACATTCTGAGCAGCTTCACTGAGGTATAATTGACATACAGGAAAGTGTATATATTTAAGGTCAATAAATCTGTAAACTTTGGCACATATATATACTGATGAGACCATCACAGTCAAGAGAATGGTCATGCTTATAATGTCCCAACTTTTATGTCCCTTGCGAATCGCTTGGTTTTCTCCCCGTTCCAAGGCAACCACTGGTCTGTTTTCTGTCACTGTAGATTATTTTGCACATTGAGAATTATATATAAATAGAATCATACTATGTACTTTTTCTAACATCTTTATATCAATATAATTATTTTAGGATTCATCCATGTTTTTGCATCTATCAGTGGTTCCTTTCAATGCTGAGTAGTATTCAATTATGCAGAGAAGCCACAGCTTGTTTATCCATTCAGCTAGTAGTAAATATTTGCATTGTTTCCACATTTTGACTACTACAGATAAAGTTGCTTTGAACATTTGTATATAGGTCTTCGTTTGGACCTATGCTCTCATTTCTTTTTGGTATACACCTAGAGGTTGAATGACAGGGTCATATTTTAGCTGTATATTTAACTTTTGAAGAAGCTATCCAGTTGTTTTCCAAAGTGGTTTTACATTCATTCCAACAGTAGTGTAAGGTCCCATTTCTCCACATCTTCACTCACACTTACTATCTTTTTGATTATAGCCATCTTAGAAGGAATAATATGGTATTTCACTGTGGCTTTGATTTGCCTTTTCCTAATGACCATGATGGTGAGCATCTTTTTATGTGCTTATTGTCCATGTGTTATGTTGAGTGAAGTTCGTATTCAAAGATTTTGCCCAAAATGAGTTGGATTTTTAGTGTTTGTATTATTGAGTTTTGAGGGTTATTTGTATATTCTGATTCAAGTTCCTTATCATATATGTGATCTATGAATATTTCTCCCATTATGTGGCTGGCCATTTTGTTCCTTTTTTTTTAAGACTTCATTTATTTATTTGACAGACAGATCACAGGTAGGCCGAGAGGGAATCAGAGAGAAAGGGGGAAACAGTCTCCCCTCTGAACAAAGAGCCTGATGCAGGGCTGGAACCCAGGATCCTGAGATCATGACCTGAGCCAAAGGCAGAGGCTTAACCCACTGAGCCACCCAGGCACCCCATCCATTTTATTCTTTTAACAGTGTTTTTCAAAGAACAATGTTCTCAATTTTGTTGATATCCAATTCATCATTTTTCTGTAATTATATTTAATTATAATTTATCTGAATTTAAATTTAAGTTGCCATAATTGTCTATTGGATACTAGTCTGGACAGCAGAGGTTGAGAGAAAGAGACAAATGCGATATTAACAAGGATTAATAAATGGTGATAACTATTATTAAAAGAGCAAACATGGATATAGATCAAGGTCACTCTGGCATTAAGGTTTCCGGGAAGACCTCTTTTAAGTGAGTCCTTCCTCTTTCATGGGTTACAAGATGCTGTAAAAAGATTTCAAGCAGTAGGAGCAATTATTCAAAACCAGTAGGAGTAATTATTCAAGGATCCTGTGGTAGGAAAGGACATGATGTGTTTGAGGAGCCAGTGTGTAGAGGCTGTATAAGAAGCTATTCTCTTTATTTTATAGCCACATTTAGTATTTTCATCTGAAGCATAATCATCTGACTGGTTCATCCAAATTCACTAGTCAGATGATTTTGATTATTTCTAGAAATCAAGGATTTTCTGCCACTTACACTCTTCAGAATAATGCACAATAGATTTATCTAGTAATGTGTAAAAATATGGATCTAAAAGATAATAGGAACGTAAAGATAATGCTTCTGGATAATGCATTCTGGATATAATCCTGGATTAATCCTTCTGGATAAGGCGTCCTTGAGGATATCCACACTTGGATAGAACAGTTTTTATAGAATGAAATGGAAAGACATATTAGAGTAATTTCGGTTAGGGATGATTTCTGTCATACTCAGTCACTGTGACCCTTTTGTTTCCCATAGTAATTGAAAACTCCTTGAATAAGATGGGTCTTGGGATGGGAAAGAAAGACTTAAAGACACAGACAGTCAGTTGGAGCAATGGGATTTTAAAATAGCTGCAACATATTAAAATGTAGCAGCTGTTGTTGACCACTTCATTCTGTCTCATCTTTCTGCATTCTCTGGGTCCAAATCCGTTTATAGCAGCTCATGGCACAAAACCCTCAAGAGACAACTTTGACCACCTGTGTGTCATATGCTGGGATTTGAAGGAAACATCTTGGTGAGTAAGTTTTAGTTATACTCTGTAATACTGAGAAAATATTATGCCTGTGGATAAACCAATATTTTCCTGAATTCTTTTCTTGTGTTATTCACAAAGTGACTTGATAAAATCAGGCCCATTTTTTGTTTTGTCTCAGAGGAGTCTGAAATGAATAAAATCTGAATCAGATTAATCAGAAATAGCCTCTGTTCTCTCTGGTGTGATCTCCACACTTGTGAGTGTACTCTGTTTCTTTGTCTGTAAAATGGTGGTCAGAAACCATATCTCAAATAGTTCACAAGTAGTTTGTTATGGGTCAGAAGAAGAAAGTATTCTCTGCACTTTCAGGTACAGAAGCCAATTAGTTATGTTTTACCACGTGAAAGGAGGTGTAAAGCAATAAAAAGAGTTTTATTTCTTTGAATTTGATAAGGGGACATTGACATGCAAAAGAATGGATGCTATCTGTCTCACTCAGCTCTTGCTGCCATAACAAAATACCCTGAATTGGGTGGTTTAAACATCAGTCATTGATTCCTAACACTTCTGGAGGCTGTGGATGCCTAAGATCTGGGTGCAAACCAGTTCAGTTCCTGGTTGAGGGTTCCCTTGGCTTGTGGTTGGCCATCTTCTTCTGTGTCTCCATGGGAGTGGGAGAAGACCAGGGAATGGAGAAGAGAGGGAGAGAGGTGGAGATGGAACTCGATAACTCTGTTCTCTTCTTATAAAGGCACTAATCCCATCCTAGGGGACTTCACTTTCATGACCTCATCCAAACCTAAATCAACTCCAAAGACTCCTGCCTCCTAATGCCATGCATTGGAAATTAGACCTTCAGCACATGACTTTAGGTGGGACACAGGCATCAGTCCATAGCACTATACTTTCAAGTAGTCATCTTTGAAGGAAAGAAATAACAAATAACATAGAGACTTGAACAGAAAGATAAGAATTTCATGTTTATAATTTACAGGATAATAACAGGAAATTTTAAAACCTCGTTAGGTGAATACCTAACTACATATAATACACATCAATTAGATGAGGTAAGTATTATTAACTTATTTCTAAAGAAGAAGAGATTGAGCCCTGCCAAGAACACTTGTAGCAAGCAGTAAAGCTAGAATTTGGACCAGATCTCCCAACTCTGTTTCTTTTTCTAACTAGATTATAGATGCTTTTGTTGCTATTTATAACATCAGGTATAGAAGAGAATAGGTATGTTTTCCATACCTATTGAGAAAAGCACATATGAGAGGATTTTCTCCTGAGAGGAAATTTTCTTCTTTGGGCAGCAGAACCTCTACTTTCTCCTTCTACCATTGAATGTTATGTTCACTCCTGCCATTCATTAGGTAAATTTTAGGTAACTGCTTTAGTCAGGGTTCTCTAGAGAAAGAGACCAATGACAGTCCTGTGATCTGCCGAGTGTACATTGAAGACCCAGGAAACCTGGTAGTTCAATTCATGTCCATCATTCCCTAAGGCAAGATGAGATGAGATGTTCCAGCTCAATAGTGAGGCAGGAAAAAAAGGGGGGGGCAAATTTCTCCTTCCTCTACTCTGTTCTGTGAAGGCCCTCAAGAGGATGGACTGATGCCCACTCACTTTGAGAAGGATCATCTGTCCTATTGAATCCAGTGATATAAATGGCAATCTCATCTAGAAATACCTCACAGACACACCTAGAAATGTTTCATCCGGGCACCTTGTGGGCAGTCAACTTGGCCAATAAAATTAATCATCACAGTAAATATTAACTAATAGTGACAATAAAATACGCAAATTCTAGGTGATTACCTTGGAAATGGTTGATTTTTATGCCTTGGTATCTGTCATTATCAGAAGTGTTATACAAGGCACTCATCATCCTTCTGGTGTTCCTTAGCCATGTCTGCTTTCTAGGCTGGTATCTCAGTCTTACTTGCTGTCGGAAAGCTTGGCATCTTCCACAAACTTAGAGAATTGTATTTCAGAGCTACATGTGGGGGCTTTGAATTCTGTGCCTCTATGGACAGTCACATGATTGGCACTTCCAGTTGAAACTCTCTGAATTCCGAAAACATTTTATGTCATGAATCTTGAGTATAGGGAAAAACTCTTGCATCCCTAGTTATATTTACTTACAATGTGAATACAACTGTGTTTTAACAGGGCAAAGAAAAATTAATTTATGACTCTAACATTCATGTGTTAGAAGAGAACGAATTTTTTCTTAAGATTTTATTTATTTGACAGATAGACAGACAGCGGGAGAGGGAACAAAAGCTGGGGGAATGGGAGAATGAGAAGCAGGCTATCTGTAGAGCCAGGAGCACAATGTGGGGCTTCATCCTAGGACCCTGAGATCATGACCAGTGCTGAAGGCAGATGCTTAACCACTGAACCAAGCAGACACAACTAAATTGTATTTTTTATAAAAAAAAGACATAAGGACAATCATATGTTTACACATTTGTATAAAAAATTAGTGATCAGTTTAAAGTAAAGAGTTAAAATAGAGTAACTGTAACTCAGAGACTGAAAATTCACAAGTCATATATACTAAATAGTGCAGTTGTTGCTCTTGCTTCCAAGGGAAGATGGCTGTGGAACAATCTGTCACTCTTTGTGATTTCTCTTTGTCCCAGGTTTTGACTCTGGGAAAGGTCTGCAGAACAAAAGTTGGACAATATCCAGAAGCAATCTTCCAATTCCCCACAGTGTTCTGTAAACTGGGAGAGGTGACACAACTTGATGGCACTTATAGTAAAGGAGACTATAGTCCTGAGGTGTCTGAATCCTTTCAAAGTTCTTATCCTGCCATCCAGGACATGGTGGTTGTTCTTTTCAAAGTAAAGACATCTTTAGAACCACATAACATCTTAACAGAAATATGTGATTATAAAGCTTGCCTTCCTAGAACTTATTAGTATCTGAAAATATACTAGATTTCAGTTTAAATTGCCACTAATGCAGGTTTGTAAACTATAAAATATCACAGAAATATCTGGATATATTACTAACACCAAAATTGTGTGTGTGTACACACACACACACACACACACACACATACTGGGCTCGGAAGTATATGTATATATATATATATATATACACTCCTATGTTACATATATTTTCACATTTATTGTTTTATTTCAAAATGTTTGTCTCATAGAAAGAGGAAAGACAGTCAAAAGTCAAAGTATTTCTTTCTTAATCTCAGAAAAGTATTTATAAACTTTTACAACGGTCTGGTGTGGTGACATTTTTGTTAATGAAATGTTCACATTGATTCTGGTTAGGATGTTTATGAATAAATAGAGGATCACACACATCCCAGACCAAAATGACAGTAGTGAGAAGCTTCAGCTCACCCAGCCATCAAAATCTGGTTGTGATAATAGGATGCAGAAGCAAGGTGCAAGCTTAAAACTAATTTTCTTGTTTCCTTGCAGAGCCAGTGTCCCTGAGGTATGTCTCCACAAATTAAATATTACACAAGTTTTGGGAAGACAAGAAAGAAGCAGCTTATTGTTAACAAAATTGAATAGACAGCCACAAAATGATAAATGCTTAAATCTGAATAAGCAAATTCATAAATTTCATTACTTTTTTTCTAGCCTTGAAACTTGAACTCTACAAAAAATAAAAACATATGATGTAAAATTACACACAAATGATGCATATGAATGTACAAAGGAGCTTTATTTTTAATCTCAAAATTGTCAAAAGCCCTACCAGTAGGTAAAAGGGATAACAAAATTGTGGTATACCCACACTGTAGAATACTGCTCAGCAATAAAATGTAACATGGCATATTTATATGAAATTCTCAGAAACCCAAACTAACCTATACTGACCCCAAACAGATCACTGATCACCTGAGGACAGGTTGGTAGGGCAGCAAGAAAGAATGAATCAAAAAGGCACATGGGGAAACTTTTGGAATTATGAAAACGTTCATTATCTTGATTGTTGTGGTGGGTTCATGAACATAATGCATAAAATTCATCAAACTGCATATTTTAAATATGAGTACTTTACTGTCCACAATTATACTAGAATAAATCCTTAAAAATCCTTAAAAAAACAAACAAACAAACAAAGATTGATGAAATAAAAAATGAACACACAATGGTGAAAAGCAACCAAACCAACCAAACCAAAAGCTAGTTTGTTGAAAAGAACTAATAATAATAAATGAAACTGATTCATCCATAGACTGATCTAGGAAGAAAAAAGAATTCAGAAATTACTGATATCCAAAATAAAAGAATAAATGAAAGCAATAACTAAAATGATAGTTCATATATATACTAAACTCATAAAAAATATTATGAATAACTTTGTGGTGATTAAGTTGACAACTGGGATGAAGTGTGCACATTCCTTGAAATAAACTAATTACCAACACTAACTCAAGAAGGAGTGTTTTATTCCTGTTAAAGAATTAAAATCATAGTTTAAAACTGTTCCGGAAAAGAAACCCCTCAAAACTTAGATCACTTTTCTAGTGAATTCAACAAAGCATTTTAGGAGGAAATACTGGCATTCCCTATATGCCCTTCTGGAAGGAAGAGGGAACACCCCCCCCAGCTCAATATATGAGTCCACCATTATCCTAGTGCCAAGACCAAACATAGACAGGACAGGAAAACTGCAACCCTATCCCTAATGTGTATGGACTGCAAATACTTAATAAACCCACACATAATGCTACTCTAACTGTAAGAAAACATCAGACAAACCCAAATGAAGGTCATTCTACTAAATGCCTCAAAATTGTCATGGTCATCAAAAATAGGAAAGGTCTGAACAGCTGTCATACTGTAGAGGAGCTTAAGGAAGATATAATGACTGAATCTAATATTGTACTTGGGATAAAATCTAGAGATACAAAAAGGACATTAGGTAAAAATCTGGTAATTACAGTCTTCAGTCAATAACAATGTATTAATGCTGGTTCATTAGTTGTGACAATTGTGTTACAGTATTTTAAGATGTTTATAAGGTATACTGGTAGATGGTACTCAGAAACTCTACAAATGTTTTGCAACTTTCCTGTATATCTGAATCTATTCTAAAATAAACATTTAAAAATAAATGTTCATTTTTAATAAATGTTCATTTTTTTCAAAATTTTATTTATTTGTTTGACAGAGAGAGATCACAAGTAGGTAGAGAGGCAGGCGAAGAGAGAGGGGAAGAAGACACCCTTGTGAGCAGAGAACCCGAGGTGGGGCTCAATCCCAGGACCCTGGGATCATGACCTGAGCCAAAGGGAGAGGCTTTAACCCACTGAGCCACCCAGGCACCCCTAAAAGTTTATTTAAAAAAAAAATCACTCTAGTTAATTTAGTTAATACTAAAAAAAGAAAGCAGCAAGAACATATGATAATTCCAAAGTTGCAAGAGACATATTTGTCAAAATTCAACACCCATACCAGACAAAACCCTACAAAACTAAAAAGACAATTCCTCAATTTAATACTGGACATCTACAGAAAAACTCTATAGCTGGCTATAGAGATCACAAGTTGGTAGAGAGGCAGGCGAAGAGAGAGGGGAAAGAAGACACCCCGGTGAGCAGAGAACCCAAGGTGGGGCTCAATCCCAGGACCCTGGGATCATGACTTGAGCCAAAGGGAGAGGTTTTAACCCACTGAGCCACCCAGGCATCCCTAAAAGTTTATTTAAAAAACAAAATCACTCTAGTTGATTTAGTTAACACTAAAAAAAGAAAGCAGCAAGAACATATGATAATTCCAAAGTTGCAAGAGACATATTTGTCAAAATTCAACACCCATACCAGACAAAACCCTACAAAACTAAAAAGACAATTGCTCAATTTAATACTGGACATCTACAGAAAAACTCTATAGCCAGCTAACATCATACATTATGGTGGAAGATTATTTTCCTGTCTAAACTGAGGAACGAAAAAAGTTAAGTCTCTTCACACCGATTCTATTAAACAATATAGTGGAGGTTCTAGCTAGTACATTAAAGTAAGAAAAGAAAAGGAAAATTGAACAGGTCAGAATGGAAGAAGTAAAACTGACTTTATTCATAAAGGAAATGAATGTGTACATAGAATACTCTGAGAAATCTACATTAAACTAAAAGCGCTTTTTAAAGAAAACTAACAAGTGAATTTAGAAAGATCAAAGATTAAAGGTCAATAAAAAATGTCTCAGTTGTATTTCTACATATTAGCAATTATCAAATGGAACATGCATTAAAAAGTTTCAATATCAACAAAAAAACATGAGCATCTTATTAGAAAGTTCAGTAAGGAAATATGATGTTATTGGCAAGAATAGACATATAGAGTGATGGAAGAGAATGGAATTCAGAAGTAGACCTATACAAATATGGTGAGCTGTTTTTGGACAAAGTTTCCAGAAGGAAGACAGACCCTATTTATCCAATTGGCAAAAGAAACTCTACACAGTCATTGGTATTGCAACAACTGGATATCTGTAAGGATAAACAATAAACCTCTACCTTTACTTTATGCCATACACAAAAATGAAATCCAATCTATCATAGTCTTAGTACAGAAGAAAACATAGAATACTATATGTGGAGCTTTCAAATACTCAAATATTTCTTATTTAAGGCACAGACATACAAGCTATGAAAGAGAAATCTTGTCCAATTGGACTTTATCATAACTAAAAATTTTTATTCCTCAAAAACAAGTACTAAAGAAAATGAAAAGACAGATTTAGAGGAAATATTTTCACTATATACATCTGTCAAAGGACCTATATATTCAGAATATGGAAAGAACTCATATAATTCGCTAGGTTGGCATGTAAAGAAATGCACAAAAATTCACTACACAAAGGAAATGGGCAATGATTACATGAGATGATGTCCAGTATCTTAGTCTTCAGGAAATGCCAATGAAGACTGCACTGAGATACCACTATATACCCAATAGAAAGCATATATATATATTTTTTTAATTGTCATTCATTTACTAAGTTTTGGCCAAAATGGGGAACAACTGGAGATCTCATGCATTGTTGGTGGGTATGCAAAATAGTATGAACACCTTAGAATATTGTCTGACAGTTTATTTTAAAGGTACAGAAACACTTACTATAGGATCCAATAATTTAACTCTGTTGCATTTACCCAAAAGAGTGAAAACAGAAAAGACTTGGATACAAACATTCACTGCAGTTTCCTTCATAATAGCCCTAAAGTGAAAACAACTCAAATGTCTATTGACAGGCAAATGAAGAAGCTAACTGTGGTATATCCACAAATGGCATACTGCCTGGAAATAAAAAGGAACAAACTTCTGATGCATGTAACATGGAAGAATCTCAGACATATTCTACTGAGCCAAGGGAGACCGAGACAAAAAACAAAAATCGGACAAAAGAAAAATATTTCCACTTGATAAAAAGTAGAACTATCCTGAGCTTTATGGACCTCACAATCTAGGTTTCAAACTAATCGATTAAGAAGAAGAAATTGACATGCGCACAACTGAAGTGGAAAACAATACACAGCTCTCAGTGAGGGATAGAAGAGGACAAAATATTAAGAAGGGACTGATGAGGGGCGCCTGGGTGGCTCAGTGGTTTAAGCCTCTGCCTTCGGCTCAGGTCATGATCCCAGAGTCCTGGGATCGAGTCCCGCGTTGGTCTCTCTGCTTGGCGGGGAGCCTGCTTCCTCCTCTCTCTCTCTGCTTGCCTCTCTGCCTACTTGTGATCTCTCTCTGTCAAATAAATAAATAAAATCTTAAAAAAAAAAGGGACTGATGATTCACATAACTGATAACATCCTTTTCAACATACATGTCATACTTCCAAATATCTGATTTTGCAACAAGTCATAAAGAAAAGTCATAAATCATATAACATACAATTATATTCCCTGGCAGAGGCCAGAAACTTAGATGGTAACATTAAAAATTACAGTAAACATTGGGGAGGGTATGTGCTATGGTGAGTGCTGTGGAGTGTGTAAACCTGGATTCACATACCTGTACCCCTGGGGATAAAAATATATGTTTATAAAAAAGTAAGAAATAAATTTTAAAAAAATTTAAAAATTAGAGTAAAAAGTGAAAATAAACCCAAGAACTACAAAATGCAATATACAACATTTCAACTTCCCTACTTTATACTAGAAAATACCCAGAGCTAAGTAACTAATTCCATTAAACAATGTAATTTTTAGCCTCTGTAAGTTGGAGATAAAAGTAGCTGAATCATTTCAGAGCCATTCTATAATTTCGTTTAAGTGATGATCTCTCATCTGTTGTGTGCAACTACTTCGGACAGAATCTAATGGCCACAAAAAGGTTATAATAGTAATAATGCAGTTTCATAAACCTAGCTTCTAAAAATGTTCTTTATTGTATGAGATAGGAAATCCTAAAACTTGAAATGATTTTATTGAGATAGTATATAGTACATTTGGTAAGGTCACAAAATGTAAGATCATAGAGAAATGAGAGTTTTGGAGGGGAGAGGGTGGGTGAGTGGGAGAGTGGGTGTCTTGGGTGAGCCTGGTGGTGGGTATTAAGGAGGGCACATATTGCATGGAGCTCTTGGTGTGGTGCATAAACAATGAATAAACAATGAACCTTGGAAATGGAAAAAAAATTAAATTAAGACGTTAATATATACATATACATATGTATGTGTACACACACACACAAAAATACATAACTAGGAACATGGTAAATAATAAGCACTCAATTTAATTTGTAGCTTTTATTAGTGTTGTTAATACAAACACTTTGTCCTATACCATTAGAATTCACCATGTTGAAAATTTGCTCAATTGGCCAATATGTTAATGTCACCATATTTATCCAGTCTTCAAAAGCTAGAATCTTCATGCGTACTTCCTTCTTTCTAACATCCACATCTAATTGTCACACTCTAATGTTTTCCCCTTCAGCATGCTAGCTCTTCAATAACACTTGCCTGAATTTTTTTCAGCTGTCTCCTAAATAGCCTACCTGTCTGGACCATCTCTCTTCCCATCAATTCTTTGATAGAGCAGTCTTTCTAAAAACAAAAATTAAATCACATGATTAACTCTGATTTTCTTAGATTATAGCTCTACTATCTAGAAATCCAAAGTCCTGACCTGACAAAGGTGGTTACCAATCTGGTCTTTGTTTTGCTATCCTCATCACCTGTCATTCTTTCCTAAGAACTTTGAGCATTTGAATAGTACACTATGTCACCTGTTCCCTCTGCTAAAAGTCTCCTACTTATCCATCAAACCCCAGCATGGACAATGTCACCTCTAGGACACTTTCCCTCAAGGCCTAAGGCATTCACTTTGTTGTTTTATTTCTACCTGCATGATAGCACTTATAGTCTATTAAAGTAATTTATTTCTGACCTTATTTCCTTAGCTACTTGACTGTGAGCTCCCTGAAGGCTAGTATAGAAAAACTCTTATCTAGTAAGGGTGCTTCCCTCAGGGTGGGCAGTCATTGAGTAAATAAATGACATTTTTGCAGGAAAATGCAAGATCTCAGAAATAAAACATATACATTGTTACAACTACCAAAAGAGGAGCATATTTATTCCTCAACTCCATTCTTCATGTTATAAGTTAAAGCAAACCCATAGAATTGTATTTATTTTTAATACATTTGCATACATGATCTATAAATACAGTAAGTAGAGAGTATTTCTATCAGGCACAGCATCATACATGGTGTTTGTGATTCAATCATAAAATTACATACAGAAACTTTGAAGCCAACTGACAGAAAAAGGTTTCAAGGTGGATATCCATGAATACAGACCAAAATTTCATTTTTAACCCTTGTATTTTTTTAGATTTTCTAAAATGCACATATTTAACTTTCTAACAACTATGTATTGAACAAACAAACAAGAAAATACTCTGAAAAGCCATGGTTATCCAAAAGTTTAAGATGATTAAATCTCTTAATTATAGAGAATGTATCTCAGAAATCTGCTGAAGACCATGCTTATAGAAATTAATTTTTCCCCCAAAATGGAAGGGTTAGTTTTAATGAAGGAGGAAAAAAGCAACCAAAACCAAAGATACACAATTGCAAAATGAAGTGGACAACTGAAGCTTGGTTGGTCTTTAGTTATCCAGGTGTTTCAGGCTCAGGTGCTTTGGGGGGCCTCACAAGCCTCAAATTAGTGCCACAATCCTGTTCTTTGCTTTGTGTTTATATGCACATAGTACTAAAAATGCTGTTTGGCAACACATAAAAAACTCTTTCATTAATAAACTCATTAATAAAAAGACAACCGAATTAAAAATGCTCTAAGTTTTAAATAGAACCTTTCCCCCAAAAGATACAACTGGCAGGTAAACACATGAAAAGATGATCAATGTCATAATGAAATGAGAAGCAAAAAGAGTCGCCTCTTCATGCTGGCTGAGGCAGATATAGTCAAAAAGCCAGAAAATCACAAGGGTGCTTAAGGGCATGGTAAAAGCGGAGCTCTTCCATGTTGCTGGCGGGAGTGTATGACAGTACAGCTGTGCTGGAAAACAGTTCGGCAGCTCCTCAATGAGCTAAACAGAGGATTATCACAGGGCCCAACAATTCCACCACAGGTCTATACCCAAGAGAAATAAAACATATGTCCACACAAAAACTTGTATGTGGATTTTCACAGCAGCATTATTCATAATAGCTACAAAGTGGAAATTATCCAAATGCCCATGAACCGATCAGCAAATAAACCAAATGTGGTGTATCTACCACCTAATGAAATCTTATTTTACAATTGAAAGTAATGAAGGACTAATGTAAGGTACAACACGGAAGAACCATGAAAACGTTACACCAACTGGAAGAAGCCAGTCAAAAAAGACCACCCGTGCATGACTGTGTTTATACAAAATGTCTAGAAGAGCTGAAGCCATAGGAACCAAAAAGAGAAGAGTGGCTGCTTAGAACTGCACATGGGGAAGAAGGGACATGCGAGACAAAGCGGAAGGACAGCTAATGGCTATGGGTTTCCTCTAGGAGGGATGATAACTCTCTAAGTCTATGGTAATAGGGGGCGCCGGGATGGCTTCAGTTAGTTAAGCGTTGGACTCTTGGTTTCGGCTCGGGTCATGATCTTGCAGTACTGGGGTAGAGCCTTATGTCCTGTCAGGCTCCCTGCGCAGCAGGAAGTCTGCTTCAGATCCCATCTTCCTCTCCCTCTGCTCCTCCCATCACTTGTGCCAAGGCTCTCAACTTAAATAAATAAATAAAATCTTAAAAGAAGATGACTGTGGGAATAGTGGCACAATTCTGTGACTATACTAAAAATAATTGAATTGTATACTTGCAATATTTTTTTGAGATTTTATTTATTTATTTGACAGAGAGAGAGAGAGAGATCACAAGTAGACAGAGAAGCAGACAGAGAGAGAGGGGGAAGCAGGCTCCTCTTTAGCAGAGATTCCTGATGTGGGGCTAAATCTCAGGACCCTGATACCGTGACCTGAGCCGAAGGCAGAGTTTTAACCCACTGAGCCACCCAGGTGCTCCTGAATTGTATACTTTAAGTGGATGAATTCTATGGCATAAACTGTATCTCAGTAAAACTGTTTAAAGAAAGGAAGAATGCCATCTGGCCCCCTTTCCAACAAAATACATGATCTGGGAAGTGAGCATTTTCATTTGCAAATGGAAACAGTATGTGTTCCCCTCTGTCCACCTCTAGCTGTAAGAGGACATAAAAAGTACATGGCAAAAACATTCTAGAAATCTAGTTCAGTAAAGAGAAGATGACTGTTGGTTATCTATTGATGCTTAACAAATACCCCCAAACATAGCAGCTTAAAACAAGCACGTATTGTCTCACACAGTTTGTACTGGTCAGGAAAGAGTGAGTGGCTTAGCTGGCTAGTCCTGGCTCAGATCCCTTAGGAGGCTGCAGTCAAGTTGGGGCTGCAATCGCTGAAAACTTGGCTGGGGTTGGAATACCGGATTCCAAGCTCAGTCATATGGCTGCAGGTTGGAGGCTTCAGTTCCTCCCCTATCGGCCTCTACATAGGACTGTTCAGGACACTGTTTCCCACAGAACGAGAGATCAGAGAGACAGAGTATGACAACAATTAAGTCAGAAGCTCGGCCTTAATCTTACAAGTGATACACCATCACTTTTGCAATATTCTACTGGTTACACAGATCAGTTCTGATCAGTGTGGGAAGGCATTGGACAAGAGTGTGACTACCAGGAGGTGGGAATCACTAGGGTCATTATGGAGGCCAGCTACCAAAATAACGGAACCTAAAGATCCCACACAAGTGAATGCTTGACCTTTTCAATGAAAGGATAGATGGGATTCGGAGTCCTTAGTAGGACCACAGACACACTCCTGGGGATGCAAGCCTTGTGATAAAAAGTTTTGCAAGGAACAGTCATGCCATTTTCTGTTCTCCATGTGATGAAGCTACAATTCGTATAAAACAAAACTGAGAAGTTGACGACTGATGGGAGAAGTACATAAATGATGTGGTCAAACTCACTCTCCCCTCCTCCCTACCACTGACAGATGAGCAAACAGCCCTTGTTGCAGAAAGGCTGGGTGACTCTACCAAGGTCAAACGCTGATTGAACAGGAACAAGATCCGATTCTCTGTGTCCTCTCAATACACCAGAAGCTATACATCAGAGAACCAGTGGCAGGAACTCATAGTACAGATGATATTGTATACACGTGAGCATTACATCACATGCATTAAATGGCCAGTCACTCCAGAAATGATACTTCTTTTTGTGGTTTTCTGATACTGGCTCTGTTACTTTCCCAGGCAGTAGTGGACTCTTACCCTTATTTCCACTCCAACTGAGAGCTGTCCTACTTAGCTGGAAGTGAAACGACTCACTCTTTCAGCTCAGTGAATATTACAGAGTCTCTGTTCTATACCCACTACTGAACATGGAGATGTGAAGAACAGAAGACATGGTTCCTTCACTCACAAAGCAGATAGTCAAGTTGATAAAACAAGACCTAAACATGGAACGCTAAGAAAATGATGCCCCATGTGACAGGGCAGAGCAAGGATTTATGTATTTCAACAGTTTTATTTAATAAAAATCTTACATAATACTTACAGTGATCCAGATACATTATATTATCAATTCTCTGAAGTCCCTATGAGCTTATACTCATTTTATAGATGAGGAAAGCAGGCCCTGCAGAGGTTAAAGAACTTGTCAAAGTTCTCTGTCTTGTTAAGAAGCAGGGCCAGATTTTACCCTGGTAGGATGGCTACAAGGTTTATATTTTCTTAACCAACATTCTATGAATCTTCTTCATCATAGGGACAATTATTCTCCCATCTACCTCCTAAGTCCTTTTTCAGGGTTTGAGGGAAGGTCAGCAATGGAATTTTAAAGCTCCTCTGAGGAATCCTAGCTTTCAAGGGGCACAGGGGAAGGGAGGATCTAGTCCCGTAGAGTAAGGATGTTTGGGGACAGTGGCCATCCCTGTGGAGAGGGGTGTGGAAGGGGAAGTAAATATCACTATTGAGGCAGTCAGTGCTTTCCTGGTGCCAATATGAAAGATGAAACTGAATCATAACTGTAGTTAGGAAATTAAGCTATAGTTGCAAAGAAGAAATTAAATGGATACATTGATCTGCAAGTGCAAAAATAAATTAATTTGACTATCAATATCCACTAGAAAGTGGAGATTCTTAATATAATCTTCTAATGATGCCTTCACAGCATCATGACATAGGAAAACAGCACAACATACCAGGAACAGATGTATCAGATTATTTTTCAAGAAGATGAAAAGTAGTTTGAAAAGAATAAGGTGACCTGTGGGTCTGAAAGCATTTTTCCTTACAAAAAAGCAGTAACTTCTATTTTGGTAAAAATTTGCCAACTTTGTCATGTCATAAAGCAATCGGTATCTCTTTCCATTGCAATCAAATTTTACACCTTTGGAAAATGTCCTTCACAAGGAAAGGCCTTGCAGGCCACTGGCAATCTTCATGTATCTAATCCTACTTAGTGTTCTTCTCATCACACACCCTGAATTATCTATGCGTCTCTCCATGAAAACCAATGGATGCATGGTCCCTAATTGTAGAAAGAGGCCTCCTGCAGAGCCGGCTGGCACAGAGTACAAGGCTGCACAATGATGAGTATCCACACAGGTTTTCTTCTAAGACAATGTGTCTATGTAGTTTATTTGTGACTTTGAAAAGCTATTAAGGATTTTTAAATAATTCCTCTAAAATTCAAAATTTTTTTTTCAAAATCTTGTACAAAGAAACTGTATAATGATATGGAAGGTATACAGAGTTCCAAAAGAAAGTCTAGTAACTAACCATTCCTGTAAATTATATCTAACTGTTACCATAACTGTCTTAGGCTCCTCGGTATGAGAATGGCCTTTTTGAGGTCATTCAATTCATTCCAGTTATCATGTCTGGGAATTTCACACTGAATAATCACAAGTGGAGGTGGTTTTGCATTCTGTTATGAAAGTAGACGTGGCCACTCTTCTTAGTAAAACACTCCAGGGTACAAATGCACTCTACTCCTTGCATATGGAAGGATGATGTGTTATCAGCTACATTAGATGAGTATTAAAGTTGTAATGCTAACATAACATAGAAGAAAAGGAAATGGGGTAATGAGAAGTGTATAGAACACAATATGGGATATTCTAGGTAAGGTAATGTTAGTGTATGTGCTTTTGTGTGGTGTGTGTGTGTGTGTGTGTGTGTGTGTGTGTGTGTGTGTGTGTAGTCATACACGACAGGAGTGATCAGGCCAAAAGGAAGCAGAAGCCAGCCAGCAAACAGCTGCTTGTCCTAGATATCCAACACGTTCCGATGTGGCTCACTCATCTTAGCATCCTTATCCCAAAGTGGCCAATTCTATATGTGTCTCATCTTGATTCATAGCTTTGGCACATATGGCTCTCCTAGAGACCCTATTCTGGAGGGGTCAAGCAAATCACGTCAATCCCCTTGTCTTAGCACCTTATTTCCCAGAATCATTCCACACATACTTTGAACTTCTGCTTAGGGAGATCTGAGGAGTTGACAGGGTCTACCAAGAATAAATACCAGATGTCCTGAGTCAATATTGCATCAGGCCAGATCCAGAAATATAATTATCTTTTAAAATAAATTTAATATTAGAGGGGCGCCTGGGTGGCTCAGTGGGTTAAAGCCTCTGCCTTCGGCTCAGGTCATGATCTCAGGTTCCTGGGATCGAGCCCCGCATCAGGCTCTCTGCTCAGCAGGGAGCCTGCTTCTTCCTCTCTCTCTGCCTGCCTCTCTGCCTGCTTGTGATCTCTCTCTCTCTCTGTCAAATAAATAAAAAAAAATTAATATTAGAGTTCAGTTTAGCTTCTAGATTGCATCTTTCATCCTTTTTAATTTCTAATTTGCCCCGGGGCTCAGACAGTTTTCCTATGAGCGTTCTATTTACTTCTACTTCTGTTATTACTACTGCTACTACTAGCACTACTACTACTACTACTACTACTAACAATAACCTTCATACACAGAGCACTGATCACATGCTGGTGATTCCACTAAGGAATTTTCATATGGAAGACCCACTGAGCCTTCCTTACCATATTAAGAGATAGCTAAGTATCCCTGGT